>NC_082733.1:41557627-41562627 GCF_030144855.1 Hypanus sabinus | reverse complement strand
ATGTCTCCAAGTTTTGGACTTCCAATTCTGGTGGAAAGACAGTTTCCATCATGTTTATGTCTGCCATAGTTTTAAACCCTTCCATATGGTCAGTCCCTCATTCTCCTACACTTCAAGGAATAAAGAGCCAGACTGGCCAACCCCTCCTTATAACTCTGTCTTGACAACGTCCTTGTACATTTCAGCACTCTCTCCAGTTTTGCCACATCTTTCCTAAAGTACGTTGACCAAAACTGTACACAGCACTCCAAGTCAATCCAGAGCAACACACACACACACAATGTAGGAGAAACTCAGCAGGTCAGGCAGCATCTGTGGTAGGCATAAATGGTCAACGTTTTCTGCCAAGACGCCTGACCTGCATTTTGTGTGTGTTAAGTGCAGCCTCATCAACAACCTATACAACGGAGAGAAAACAAAGATAACTCAAAGTTCAAAGTCAATTTATTATCAAAGTACTGTACGTATATGTCACCATATACAATCCTGAAATTCATTTTCTTGCGGATGTACTCAATATATCTATAGAATAATAAACATAACAGAATCAATGAAAAACCACCCAATTTAGGTGCCCAATTAAGTGCAGAAGACAACAAACTCTGCAAATACAAAAATAACTAAATAATAATAACCGATTCCATAACATACAGACTCACTTTAAACAATTCCATAAATCACATTTCTTAGTATTATTTATTTAGGCACGATTTGTGCAGTTTGTCTCACATTTGTATAGTTTCTCATGAATTAGAATCTATGGAAGGGAACTCTGGAGACCTGAGGAAGAATCTTTGCCGGAAACGTTGACTGTTTATCTCCCTCCATAGACGCTGCCTGACCTGCTGAGCTCCTCCAGCACATTGTGTGTGTTGCTCTAGATTTCCAGCGTCTGCAGTCCCTCTCGTGTCAGCACAGAGTAGATGGGCTGAAGAATCTGTTTCTGTGATGCAGACTCTATGAGTCTATAACCGTAATGCTTGGGTAGTGAAGGCTTGCATGTCACTCCTAACTAGAGGCAATGGAGCTGGCTTCCTGAGGGCAATGGGATCCTGCATAAATTAAAGACCAAATTCTCCAGACATGTATTTCTGCATTCAAATCGGGATATGACACAGGAAATTACTGCTGGGAAGCATAATGGCTAAATTCCAATGCACTAGTGCAACCAACGTTCCTTATTCCACAGCTGGAGGTCCTTCCTGTGAATGTTGTGAGCACTGACTGGGATCTCAAGGCTCAGTGGCCATGCTGATTCTCCACAGACTCCTAAGGAAGAAAAGGTGCTGTCGTGCTTTCTTTGCAATTACATTCACATGGTGGGTCCAGGACAGGTCCTCTGAGATAGTAACACCCAGGAATTTAAAGTTACTGACCCTCTCCATCTTTGATCCTCTGATGGTTTCTGGCTCATGGACCTCTGGTTTCCCTCTCCTGAAGTCTACAATCAGTTCCTTGGGCTTGCTGACATTGAGTGAGAGGTTGTTGTTATGTCACCACTCAGCCAAGTTTGCAGTCTCCTTCTTGCATGCTGATTCATCACCACTTTTGATAGAACGCACAACAGTGGTTTCATCAGCAAACTTGTATATGGTGTTGGAGTTGTACTTAGCCACACAGTCATAGGTGTAAAGTGAGTAGAGCTGGGGGCTACGCACACAGTCCTGTGCTGATGGAGATTGTGGAGATGTTGTTGCCAACCTGAACTGACTGGTGCCTGCAAGTGAGGAAATCCAGGATCTAGTTGCACCAGGAGGTATTGAGGCCCAAGTCTTGGGAGTTTACTGATTAGTATAATCGTAAACACAAGAGATTGTGCAGACATTGGAACTCCAGAGGAGCGCACAAAATGCTGGAGGAACTGGGAAGATCAGGCAGCATCTGCAGAGGGGATAAACAAATTATGTTTTGGGCTGAGACCCTTCATTAGGACAAAGCTCACTGATTTGATTTGACGCAAATGAGGTTTTCACTCTGTGTTTCGATGTACTTGTGACAAATAAAACTAATCTCTAATCTCAAAGGGTTACTACACTGTGAGAGTGAATGAAGGTGATATTATTGTGGGAGCATAAAAGAGAGGGGGATACTTGTCGGAGATAAATTGTTGCTGCTGGGGTCAGCTGTAGTTGGTGTAGTAAACGTTGATGATCATTTTGTTGGAACTTGACAACCTTTCCTTGTCTCAATTCATTATTAATTGAAAATGTACGGGCATGGCTCGGTAGTGTAGCTGCTAGTGCAACGGTATTACTGTGCCAGTGATCTGGGTTCAATTCCCACCACTGGCTGGAATTGAACCCAGTTCGCATGGGTTTCCTCCCACATTCCAAAGTCATACCAGTTAGTAGGTTAATTGGTCATGGGTTGGTGTGAGCTTCTTGGGCTGGAAGGGCTTGTTACTGTGGTCTATCACTAAGTAAAATAAATAACATACATACATACATACATACATACATACATACATACATACATACATACATACATAAATAAATAAATAAATGTGTGTGTGTGTGTGTGTGTGTGTGTGTGTGTGTGTGTGCGTATGTATATATATATATATATAGATATATAATCAACTCCTTGCTGGCATCTCCCTGATAATGTACACACACAGTTGGGCAGAAGCTGTGATTTCCCTGAAATGGGCAGAAAGGTTTGCTTAGAAATTGTAAAATGTCCAACACTTAAATAATCAGGCTCAAGTTCCTGACTTTTTAAGACCAGATATGGATAAAATCAATAATCCTATTTGACTTAATCTCAAATCGTGATGCATTAGTGTTTATATATCTGCAATTGCTGTTTTCTACTGTGCCGCCTTGGTGTCTGGGCTCTGACCAACACCCATCGTTGAAATCAGCCACAGTCTTTTCACCAAAATAAACTTCAATCGTAATAAAAAATATTTCCAACAATAAACTGCACAGTACCTTTTCATTCTCACATTCACTGATGATGTGTTAAGTATTGTTCTATTACAATCCTTAAAAAAAAGGACTGTTGCCGCTCATATGGTCCCTGGGGTGGGGGGGGGGGATCACTACTACAATAATTGAGGGGATTTCCTCACCCAACCTGACTCCTCCCTGTCCAGTAGTGAAAGAACCCTAGACTGGTCCTTCCCTAACGAGCCACATCTCCAGTAAAGGAGGTGTAAGGTGCTCCCTCCCTCCACTGGTCTGCAGGTCACCCTTGGGCGAGGTGTAGCACCTGCTTAGCCACCCCTCCTCCCCACTCCACAACCCGATCAGGGTCACGTGAAGCCATGGGAGCGGGTGGTGGATGGTTGTATGAGCAGCTGGTGCAGATCACAAGCCCTGGTTATGCAACCACTGACACCAGGCAGACAATCTCTGAAGAGTATTGATAATGGCTGGGGGGGGGGGGGTCACCCATCTTGTAAAGACTCTGCCCAGAAGAAGGCAATGGCAAAGCACTTCTGTAGAAAAATTTGCCAAGGACAATCATGGTCATGGAAAGGCCATGATCACCCACATCATACAACATGGCACATAATGATGATGTCATATGACATGGCACATAATGATGGTGACCCCTCATCATCATCCTGGTACAGAAGTATTGTGGAGAGCATCTGGACAGGCTGCATCACTGTCTAGTACGGGGAGGGCAGCGGGGTGAGCCTCTACCCAGTATCAAAGTACACTGCAGAGAGTTGTAAACTCAGTCAGCTCCATCATAGGCACTAGCCTCCATAGTATCCAAGACATCCTCAAGGAGTGATGCCTCAGAAAGGTGGTGTCCATCATCCAGGTCAGGCCATGCCTTGGTCCCGTCAGGAAGGAGGTACAGAAGCCTGAAGGCACATAGTCAGTGACTCAGGAACAGTATCTTCCCCTCTGTCAACCGATTCCTAAATGGACATGAACCCACAGACACATTTTTATTTCCATTTTTGCACTATTTAATTTAGCTATTTTATATATACTGTATACATACTGTAATTCACAGTTTTTTCTCTCTTTTAGCATGGCACTGTTGCCGCTAAGTTAACAAGTTTCACGACATATGCTGATGATATTAAACCTGATTCTGGTTCAGGTTTAACATAACCCCATTGTTTTAAATTTGCCCGATGTATCTGATCAATTCACTTTGCAAATGATCTCTGTTAGCAGCCAGCCCTGTACCGTGGGTCAGCAGCCTGGGCTTTGTAGGCAGCTACTGCTTGCAATTTACATTAAGAACTGAAGACTGCTTCTCGTTTGAATTAATATCTGCAACATTGACATGATTTCGTTAACCAGAGTGATCCTGAACACACAGGACAGTCTGGGCAATGGAACCAACTGTTGGCTACAGGCACAGACACACACATTCGTGGACATGTTGCATACACATCAAACTGGACTCCAAAGTGTACACACACACACACACACACACAAACTCACACACATACCCACACAAACACATGCACATACACACACTCACACACGCATGCAGACACACACACAAGCACACTCACACACACACAGATTCACATACACACACACACACACACACACACACTCACTCACCCAAATACATGCTTATGTACACTCACACACACACACACACACACGCGCTCACACAGATAGAAACACATACACACACAAGCTCATAGACACACACACGCATAGATTTACGAACAGACACACACACACATGCGTATATGCAATAATATTGAATAAGTGGATCAATACAACGGCACACCATATATTCTCCCCCATACACCAACACACCACCCTGACTCTCTACATCCCTACACCTCATGCCATCAGCAGCCTGGCCTGCAGTTGGCTCTAGCAGCAGGTATGATGCCCCCTGCAGTCATGAACCCTGTTATGTAACAGCCTTGATTTGCATATGAAGAGCTGACTGAAAAACAAGATTAAGGTGGTTTAGTAACTGAGGAGAGGAGCAGAGTCACAGTCAGTGGTGGGGGCAGAAGTCCATTCAGCCCCTCTAATCCATGCTGGCCAAATGTAGGTCAACCT
>NC_082733.1:41520127-41552627 GCF_030144855.1 Hypanus sabinus | reverse complement strand
TGAAGGCTGAAGATTCAGGAGGCACCCAGATTCCAGTGGAGTGGATGGAGTCAGAGGCGAGTCTGATGATGCAACAGTGTCCAACGCAGTATGAACTTGGCAAACTCTTCCGTCTACTGGCAGATGTGGACTACTCCTTTGTAACAAGTGGCAAAGGTTTCTGTAAGTAAAGACCGTGCATTAGCGTTGAGTTTTTCCTGATAGAGGGATACCATTAAGCATTTCACATGTATAGCTCCACTCTCATTGTTCCCAACACCCTTTGCTCCTGCCAGATTTATAAGCCTGCTATCTGCTCCACATTGACAAATACAGTGCTGGTCAAAAGTTTTAAGCAGTCTAACTTTAGATATGTGCCTTAGACTTTCGCACTGTACTGTGGTAATTTTATGCATTGCATGGTATTATTGCCACAAAAAAAACTAATTTCATGAAATGCTTGAGTGATGATAAACCTGATTCTGATATGGGTCTCTTTTGTGACTGAGAATGGGAAGGGGGCAGGGAGAGGGGAATCACGGATGGGAAATGGGGAAGGGAGAGGAAAGCACTAGGGAGACAATCTGTAATGATCAATAAATCAATTGTTTGGAATCAGATGGCCTTGCCTGGTGTCTCAGGACTGGGTGTGTCTGCACCCACACCACCTCTCGACTCACCCTGGCACTCCTTCTCTGCCACCTGTCCCACACCACTCCACCCTGTCCACTCTCAACATCATTTGCTCCCACTAGACTTACAAACTCACTCTCCATTCCATGTTGATAAATACAGTACTATGCAAAAATCTAAGGAACCCTAGCTACCTATATTGTATGTACCTAAGACTTTTGCACAGCACCTGATGCTGGAAATCTGAAATTACAAAAAATATTGGAAAGTCAGGCAGCATTTGTGGAAAGAGAATCAGAGTTAATGTCTTAGATCAAAGAAAAAAGACACAAGAGACAGCAGATGCTGGAAGGATGCACGGCAGGTCAGGAACGGAGGGAGATGGACAGTCATTGTTTTGGGTCAAGAGCCCTCAGCAGGTCTGGGAAGAAAGAGGGAGACAGCAAGTATCAAAGGGTTGGGGGAAGGGATGGTGGGTGATGGGTGGATCCAGGTGAGTAGGTGATAGACAGGTAAGGGTGGGGGAGAGAGAGGTGATAGGTGGAAGTGAAAAAAAAGTGCTGATGAAGATGGAAACTGATAGGATAAGACCATGAAATAAAGTCCTCCAAGAGAACCACAACCTTGTTGTAGGATTTGGAGGCTTGCGTGCCTCAAATATGCTGAGAGCCCTGTTGGCTGGAGTCAGGACTTTATGCTTTGGCTCTTCTTAGGGTCACCCATGCCAAGTAGGTCACAGGGCAGAGGCCAGACTAAGAGTGGTCCACCAGTTCTCCAGGTTCCGGGGTGGGGTGAGGGAGATCAGCTCAGGGCTAATAGTTCTGACTGGTCAAAAAAACATTGTTACTGAAACTGCAGTGAAGAATCCTTCTATATCTGTGTGTGCAATTGTATGGACAGACAGAGATGGAGATGGAGGACCTACATTGCTTAATGGGCAGTAAGTTAGTAATAGAATAAAGTGAAGGAAGTGGGGAGAGAAAACGATGGGATGATGGGCAGATGGAGAGGGCAGGGGAAGGGAAGGGATGGGATGATCGGGGTTATGTTTGGTGGGATGAAGGATAGAAAATGACAGACTGGTGTGAATACTGGAGATGAGAGAAATTGTTGGTTGTGCCATCCGCTTAACTCTTCTTTTTCTCTCTCCACAGATGCTGCCTGACAAGGTGAATAATTCCAACATTCTCTGACTACATAAGATCATAAGACATAGGAACAGAATTTGGCCATTCAGCCCATTGAGTCTGTTCCGCTATTTCATCATGGCTGATTTGTTGTCCACTTATCCCCATTGTCCTGCCTTCTCCCCATTACCTTTGACATCCTTCCTAATCAAGAACCTATCAAGTATCCCCAATGATTTGGCCTCCACATCCGTCTGTAACAATGAATTCCACAGATTCAGAATTAGTATGAATTTATTGCGCAACAAGAGGCTTTATACACAAGACAGCATTGGAAGGCCACGTTAATGAGTTACAGTCAAAGTTGAGTTTACAATCGTGCACAAGTACATGTATGCACAGGTGTAATAAAAATTTTACAACAGCGTCACAGACACATATGCAACCTATGCAATCCAGAAGACCATGAGGTATAGGAGCACAGTTAAAATATTCAGCCCCTTGAGACTGTTCCACCATTTGATCATGGCCGATTTGTTATCCCTCTCAAACCCATTCTCCCGCTTTCTCCCAGTTTCCTTTGACACAATTACTAATCAACAACCCATCAACCTCCACATTATGGCTTGGCCTCCACAGCTGTCTATGGCAAGAAAGTCCACAGATTCACTACCCTCTAGCTACAAGAATTTCTCCTCATCTGTATTCTAAAGGGACATCCTTCTTTTCTGAGGCTGTCCCCTCTGGCCTAGACTCCCACACTATTGAAAACAGCCTCTCTACATCCACTCCATCTAGGTCTTTCAGTATTGAATATGTTTCAATGAAATCTTCCCTCATTCTTCTAAGCTCCTGTGAATACAGGTCCAGAGCTATGAAATGCTCCTCATATGTTGACCCTTTCATTCCCAGGATCGTTCTCATAAACCTCCTCTGGACCCTCTTCAATGCCAATAGCATATCTAATTTCTTTGATTTGGGGCCCAGAACTGCTCACAGTGCTCTAAATGTGGTCTGATTAATCACTTTAACTGGAAGCTGTGCTGTAGAACAGATGGGTGGGTGTCATAGTGAGATGAACACATGGTAGTCTATTCCAGGAAGTTAGCCACAGTGACGAAACCTCTTTCTTCTTGAGTTCCACACATTTCCAATCAACTATTCTGCTAAAGAACATAAGAACATTAAGAAATAGGAGCAGGAGTAGGCCATCTGGCCCATTGAGCCTGCCCCGCCATTCAATAAAATCATTGCTGATCTGTCAATAAACTTAGCTCCATCTACCTTTTCCCCATAACCCTTAATTCCCCGACTATGTAAAAACCTATCTAACTGTATCTTAAATATATTTAGTGAAGAAGCCTCAACTGCTTCCCTGGGTAGAGAATTCCACAGATTCACCACTCTCTGGGAAAAACGGTTTCTCCTCATCTCTGTCCTAAATCTTCTCCCCTGAATCTTGAGGCAATGTCCCCTAGTTCTAGTCTCACCTACCAATGGAAACAACTTTCCTACTTTTACCTTATCTATCCCTTTCAAAATTTTGTATGTTTCTATAAGATCTCCTCTCATTCTTCTGAATTCCACAGAGTATAGTCCCAGGCGACTCAATCCCTTCATCCCCTTCATCGCTGGAATCAAACTGCACTGCCTCCAAAGCCAGTATATCCTTCCTCAAGTATGGAAACCAGAACTGCACACAGTACTTCAGGTGCAGCCTCACCAGTACCCTGTATAGTTGCACTATGACCTCCCTGCTCTTCAATTCAGTCCCTCTGGCAATGAAGGCCAACATTCCGTTTGCCTTCTTAATAACCTGTTGTATCTGCAAGCCAACTTTTTGCAATTCATGCACAAGCACTCCCAAGTCCCTCTGCACAACAGCATGCTGCAATCTTTCATCATTTAAATAATAATCTGCTCTTCTATTATTCCTTCCAAAGTAGATGATCTCGCATTTACCAATGTTGTATTCCATCTGCCAGACCTTGGCCCACTCACTTAACCTATCTATATCCCTCTGCAGACTCTCCACATCCTCTGTACAATTTGCTTTTCCACTCAGTTTAGTGTCATGAACAAATTTTGCTATGCCACACTCAGTCCCCTCTTCCAAATTATCACTGTAAATGGTAAACAGCTTCAGGCCCAGCACCGACCCCTGTGGCACCCCACTCACCACTGACTGCCAACCGGAGAAACACCCATTTATACCAGCTCTCTGCCTTCTATTGGTTAACCATCTGCCTTCTATTAGCACCTACCCACCATACAGTATTTTCAGAAAGAAGTTGGAAAATGGCTGATAATATCATGAAGGATCCCATCCACCCTGCTCATGGACTGTTTGTCCAATTCCCAGCAGAGAGGGGGCAAAATGGCATCCATGCCAGGACCACCAGACCCAAAGACAGTTTACTTTCCCCAAGCACTAAGGCTGATCGACATCTCCTCCCACTAACCCACCCCTCCACATTCTCCATCACCCACTACTTTATCATTTCCTGTCAGAGTCACCTCGTGTGCAGACACTCCTGTACCTAGCATCACTTAATGTAGAGATAATCAGTCTATCTATATAAGCTAATGTTATTATTTATATTCATTGTGTTTTTGTGCTGCATCAGATCTGAAGTAACAATCATTTTGCTGTCATTTACAGTCTTGTACTGAAGACTGACAATAAACAATCCAGCATCTTGAATCTTCTATGCTGTCTACAGTTTTACACACAGTCTTCAACAGAGGGAGCTGTAAGGTTGCGAAGTAAGTGCCATCACTTTCACTCTCTGCTTCACTGCACATTCTTCCTAGTTCAAGTTCAAAGTAAATTTGTTATCAAAGTACGTATGTATCACCATACTACCCTGAGATTCATTGTCTTGTGGGCATCCACAGTAGACCAGAATCAATGAAAAACTATAGACAAACAACTAATGTGTAAAAGAAGACAAACTCTGCAAATACAATCATAATAATAAACCGTAAGTCAATAACACTGAGTTGTAGAGTCCTTGAAAGTGAGTTTGTAGGTTGTGGAATCAATTCAGTGTTTTGAGATTAATTTACTTTCAGACATTTACAAGAAAATAAAGAAATACAATAGAATTTATGAAAAACTATACATAAAAAACTGATAAGCAACATGCAAAAGAAGACAAATTCTGCAAGTAAAAAAATAAATATTTTTGAGAACACGAGTTGTAGAGTTCTTGAAAGTGAGTCTGTAGGGTATGGAGTCAGTTCAGAGTTGAGGTAAATTAAGTTATCCACTCAGGTTCATGAGCCTGATGGTTGAGGGGGAATAACTGTTCCTGAACCTGGTGTTGTGGGACCTGATGGTTGAGGGGTAATAACTGTTCCTAAACCTGGTGTTGTGGGACCTGATGGTTGAGGGGTAATAACTGTTCCTAAACCTGGTGGTGTGGGACCTGATGGTTGAGGGGTAATAACTTCCTGAACCTGGTGGTGTGGGATCTGATGGTTGAGGGGTAATAACTGTTTCTGAACCTGGTGGTGTGGGACCTGATGGTTGAGGGGTAATAACTGTTCCTGAACCTGGTAATGTGGGACCTGATGGCTGAGGGGTAATAACTGTTCCTGAAACTGGTGGTGAGGGACCTGATGGTTGAGGGGTAATAACTGTTCCTAAACCTGGTGGTGTGGGACCTGATGGTTGTAGGGTAATAACTGTTCCTGAACCTGGTGGTGTGGGACCTGATGGTTGTAGGGTAATAACTGTTCCTGAACCTGGTGGTGTGGGACCTGATGGTTGTAGGGTAATAACTGTTCCTGAACCTGGTGGTGTGGGACCTGATGGTTGAGGGGTAATAACTGTTCCTAAACCTGGTGGTGTGGGATCTGATGGTTGTAGGGTAATAACTGTTCCTGAACCTGGTGGTGTGGGACCTGATGGTTGTAGGGTAATAACTGTTCCTGAACCTGGTGTTGTGGGACCTGATGGTTGAGGGGTAATAACTGTTCCTGAACCTGGTGGTGTGGGACCTGATGGTTGTAGGGTAATAACTGTTCCTGAACCTGGTGGTGTGGGACCTGATGGTTGTAGGGTAATAACTGTTCCTGAACCTGGTGGTGTGGGACCTGATGGTTGAGGGGTAATAACTGTTCCTGAACCTGGTGGTGTGGGACCTAAGGCTCCTGTAGCTCAGTGAGATGGCCTGGATGGTGGGGGTCTTTGACGATGGATGCTGCTGGGTAGCACTCTTTGTAGATGTGCTCAGTGATGGGGAGGGGTTTTCCTATGATGGACTGGGCGGCATCCACTAATGCTTGTTTAGTAGTTGAAGTATTATAGAGTAAAAAGAAATGAGTGGATGGAGAACAATTTTCTGATTGGTTGGGAAAAGAGGGAAATTTTAGCTCCACCACCTTCCCAAAAGAAGGAAGCTTGTGTCAGAAGAAGTGGTGATATTTTTCGTAGCAGTCACCTCCATCATGAGGACAACTTCAAAAGGCAATGACTCAAAAAGGCGACATCCATCATTAAGGACCCTCACCATCCAGGACATGCCCTCTCTTCATTGCTACCATCAGGGAGGAGGTACAGGAGCCTGAAGAGACACACTCAATCTTTTAGGAATAGCTTCTTCTGAGTTCAAAGTACATTTATTATCGAAGTACATAATTGTCACTGTATACAACACTGAGATTCAATTTCTTGAAATACAAGAAACACAATAGAATGAATGAAAAACTGTGTCAACAAGCCAGACAAACAACAACTGTACAGATACAAAAAGATAAAAAATAAATAACAATAACAATAAGTAATCAATAAATATCAATAACTTGAGATGAAGAGGTGTACCTCTTCCTGAATCTGGTGGTCAGTATGCAAAGATAGAGCTCCAACCCTTCCCTCCACCCTTTTAAACTGGTCACCTCCCCTCCCTCTTTCAGACCAGATGAGGGGTGTTGACATGAAATAACGACAGTCCATTTCCCTCCATAGATGCTGAAGGAGTTGTTACCCCTCAACCATCAGACTCATGAACCAGAGGGGATAACTTCACTCACCCCAACACTGAATTGTTCTCACAACCTATGGACTCACTTTCAATGACACTTTGTCTCATGTTCTTGATCTTTATTGCTTATTTATTTGTTATTATTATTCTCTCTCTTTTTGTATTTGCACAATTTGTTTTTTTGCAGATGGGTTGTTATCTGTCCTTTTGGGTGATGTCTTTCATTGATTCGATTGCGTTTCTTGTATTTACTGTAATTGCCCACAAGAAAATGAATCTCAGGGTTGTAAATGTGACATATATATGTACTTTGATAATAACTTCACTTTGAACTTAATCGGGTAACAAATTACGTCTTTAAATGAAATAGAATCATAGAGAGGTACAGCAGAAAACAGGCCCTTTGGCCCATCAAGTCCATGCCAAATCATTTAAACTGCCTACTCCCATCAACCTGCAATGGGACCATAGCCCTCCATGCCCCTACCATCCATGTACCTATCCAAACTTCTCTTAAATGTTGAAATTGAGCTCACATGCACCACTTTTGCTGGCAACTCATTCCACACTCTTGTGACCCTCTGAGTGAAGAAGTTTCAAGATACATTTAATCTCAGAGAAATGTCTACCTTACACATCTTGAAATGCTTTTTCTTTGCGACTATCCACGAAAACAGAGGTGTGCCCCAAAGAATGACTGATAGTTAAATGTTAGAACCCCAAACCCCATAAATTCCTCCTCATGTTCCCATTAAACGTCTCACCTTCCACCCTTAACCCATGACCTCTGGTTGTAGTTCCACTCAACCTCACTGGAAAAAGCCTGCTTGCATTTACCCAATCCATACCCCTCATAATTTGGTATACCTTGATCAAATCTCCTGTCAATCTACATTCTAAAGAATACAGTCTTAACCTATTCAATCTTATAACTCAGATCCTCCAGACCTGGCAGCTTCTTATAGAGAACAATGTAGAATGAATTGGAACACCACCAATGCCTCTACAGTACTATAAAACTGTGTATTAGTTCCTATTAATTATTGAGGGAGGAATTCAACCAGTGTATGCTGATGTGTTCTCTTAATTGATAGTAAATGATCAAAATCAGCAGAAACACTTGTGTAGATGTACAATGCTTTTAACAATTTCATCCTCAAACCCTCATTTTCATTGCAACATTCCAGATGATTGTTGATACCTTCAAATTCTCTGTAGCTCCTAACTTGCTAAAGTAGTGAAATCGTTTAATTTTCACTGTTTCTGGCCTCTCCAAGCCTGAATGCTTAAAACCGCAATGAGCAAAACCATTCTGAATTGTCTTACTGCATATTTCTTGCCAATTATCAGTGATAAAAATCACTGCTTTTTGAACACAAGCACATAAAATTGACACTATTTAAAAGCTGTTTGCTCTGATCACTGTGCAGTGTCTAATGGCCACGCAAATGGACGTGACTGACTCTAGATAGAAATTGTTCGGCAACTTTCTCCTGTCCTAGTTAAGCAGCATAGTGTCCCAAGTAAACAAAGGGAATCTCGGCTATTTTCTTGAGTAGTTTTTGTTCTTTAAGAGTTGTTCCAAATAAATGACTGTGCCAATTAACTGATGGCCAATTAATCAGAATCCACTGTATCTGTTATTGTAACTTAGAACAATTTATTATGTACTGCACAGTACTGCTGCTGAAAAACTAGAAATTTCATGACATACTCTATGTCAGTGTCAATAAAATTGATTCTGAACCGTCCACTTCCCTGCCCGCATATTTCTTCCAAATGGGCTTGGGTGTCTATAGATTCTTTCATATTCCTTGCAGAACTTTATAAGATACTTTGCAACCAACAGGATTTGCTGAAGTTTAGTTTGTGTCCATTGCAGGAAGCGAGGCAGAGAAGATTCCACAGAATACCAGGTAAAAGTGGCAGAAGTTTATCTGTCAGATTCATTTGTCACATGTACAGCACCGTGTAAAAGTCTTGGGCACATATATATATAGGGAAGGTGCTTAAGACGTTTGCACAGTAGTGTATTTGTCAATGTGGAATGGAGAGCGAGTTTGTAAATCTGGTGGGAACAAAGGACGTTGGGAATGGCGAGGGTGGGGTGTGAGACAAGTGGCAGAGAAGGAGGTGGTGGGTCAGGGGGTGGTGTGGGTGCAGACACATTCAACCTTGAGACACCAGGCCAGGTCATTTGATTCCAAACAATTGTTTTTTTTTATCATTATGGAATATCTCTTTAGTGTTTCCCACTCCCTTCCCTCTCCCTTCCCCTTTTCCCAACTATAATTCCCCTCTCCCTACCCCCTTCCCACTCTCAGTCCACAATAGAGACCCACATCAGAATCAGGTTTATCTTCACTCACATATGTCATGATTTTTTTTCTGGCTGGAGCAGGACAGTGTAATACATAAAATTACTACAGGGCCGTTCAAAGGACTTAGGCACCCCAGCTACATATACTTGCCCAAGACTGTTGCTCAGTACAGTGTATTGAACAATCTAAACATACGGTGAAAGGCTTTGATTGAGTCACAGTCTGAGGATGAGCTGAGGCGGCCCATCAGTCAATGGCAAACTATTACACTTCCTAAACCCATTGACCTACTCCTGGCCCATAACCCTCCCGTCCACGTACCCATAGAAACTTCTCTTAAAAGTTGCAATCAAGCCCGCATCCACCACTTCTGCTGGCAGCTCGTTCCACACTCTCAGCACCCTCAGAGTGAAGAAGTTCCTCCCAAAGTTCCCGTTAAACATTTCACTCCTAACCTACAACCTCTAATTTTAGTCTCACCCAGCTTCAGTGGGTGCAAAAGCTATGGAAACAGGCTTGAAACAATATTTGAAAGAATTCAGAGCCTGTAGACCTGGTACTGGTTAGATCTGCCAGTAGAAGCAGGCATGAAACTGACATCGGAGCTGGGAAAGCACCAGCAGGATCATTATACTCTAAGCAGCCCCTTATCTGCTTCCCCGTTGTACGGACGGCTGCCAGCCTCCAGACGTACACGAGAACCTCCAGCAATTAACGTTTAACCTCTCGTTCAAGGCTGCAAGCAAAATCCCGAGAGGGAAATCATGGGGCACTTTTAAGAGTAGGTTACATTTCTTTAACTGTTGTTGTTTATGTGAAAGGAAGGCACTATTTAGAACACAGAACATAGACCGACAAAGCAGAGTACAGACACTTTTGCCCAAAGTGTCTGTGACGACATTCACGTCGTCATCGTCCCCTCTGACTCTGTGACCTCCTCCCCCCGATCATCATCCCCTCTGTCTCTGTGACCTTCTCTCCCCCGAACCCCATCCCCTCTGTCTCTGTGACCTTATCCCCCCCCGAACCCCATCCCCTCTGTCTCTGTGACCTCCTCCCCCCGATCATCATCCCCTCTGTCTCTGTGACCTCCTCCCCCCCGAACCCCATCCCCTCTGTCTCTGTGACCTCCTCCCCCCGAACCCCATCCCCTCTGTCTCTGTAACCTCATCCCCACCGATCACAATCCCCTCTGTCTCTGTGACCTCATCCCCACCGATCATCATCCGCTCTGTATCTGTAACATCCCCACCGATCATCATCCCCTCTGTCTCTGTAACGTCCCCACCGATCATCATCCCCTCTGTCTCTGTAACCTCCTCCCCCGATCATCATCCCCTCTGTCTCTGTGTCCTCCTCCCCCCCGATCATCATCCCCTCTGTCTCTGTAACCTCCTCCCTCCCGAACATCATCCCTTCTGTCTCTGTGACCTCCTTCCCCCCGAACCCCATCCCCTCTGTCTCTGTGACCTCCTCCCCCCCGAACCCCATCCCCTCTGTCTCTGTAACCTCATCCCCACCGATCACAATCCCCTCTGTCTCTGTGACCTCATCCCCACCGATCATCATCCGCTCTGTCTCTGTGACCTCCTCCCCCCCGAACCCCATCCCCTCTGTCTCTGTGACCTCCTCCCCCCGAACCCCATCCCCTCTGTCTCTGTGACCTCCTCCCCTCCGAACCCCATCCCCTCTGTCTCTGTAACCTCATCCCCACCGATCACAATCCCCTCTGTCTCTGTGACCTCATCCCCACCGATCATCATCCGCTCTGTCTCTGTAACATCCCCACCGATCATCATCCCCTCTGTCTCTGTAACGTCCCCACCGATCATTATCCCCTCTGTCTCTGTAACCTCCTCCCCCGATCATCATCCCCTCTGTCTCTGTGTCCTCCTCCCCCCCGATCATCATCCCCTCTGTCTCTGTAACCTCCTCCCTCCCGAACATCATCCCCTCTGTCTCTGTGACCTCCTCCCCTATCATCATCCCCTCTGTCTCTGTAACGTCCTCCCCTATCATCATCCCCTCTGTCTCTGTAATGTCCTCCACCCGATCATCCCCTCTGTCTCTGTAACCTCCTCCCCCGATCATCATCCCCTCTGTCTCTGTAACCTCCTTCTCCCCCCGATCACAATCCCCTCTGTCTCTGTAACCTCCTCGCCCGATCATCATCCACTCTGTCTCTGTGTCCTCCTCCCCCCGGATCATCATCCCCTCTGTCTCTGTAACCTCCTCCCTCCCGAACATCATCCCTTCTGTCTCTGTGACCTCCTCCCGTATCATCATCCCCTCTGTCTCTGTAACGTCCTCCCCTATCATCATCCCCTCTGTCTCTGTGACTGCCTCCCCCCCCGATCATCATCCCCTCTGTCTCTGTGACCTCCTCCCTCCCGATCATCATCCCCTCTGTAACCTCCTCACTGCCGATCATCATCCCCTCTGTCTCTGTAACCTCCCCCCCGATCATCATCCCCTCTGTCTCTGTGACCGCCTCCCCCCCGATCATCATCCCCTCTGTCACTGTAACCTCCTCCCTCCCGAACATCATCCCCTCTGTCTGTGTGACCTCATCACCCCCCGATCATCATCCCCTCTGTCTCTGTAACCTCATCCCCAGATCATCATCCACTCTGTCTCTGTGACCTCCTCCCCGATCATCATCCGCTCTGTCTCTGTAACGTCCTCCCCCACTGATCATCATCCCCTCTGTCTCTGTGACCTCCTCCCCCCCGAACCCCATCCCCTCTGTCTCTGTGACCTCCTCCCCCCCGAACCCCATCCCCTCTGTCTCTGTAACCTCATCCCCACCGATCACAATCCCCTCTGTCTCTGTGACCTCATCCCCACCGATCATCATCCGCTCTGTCTCTGTAACATCCCCACCGATCATCATCCCCTCTGTCTCTGTAACGTCCCCACCGATCATTATCCCCTCTGTCTCTGTAACCTCCTCCCCCGATCATCATCCCCTCTGTCTCTGTGTCCTCCTCCCCCCCGATCATCATCCCCTCTGTCTCTGTAACCTCCTCCCTCCCAAACATCATCCCTTCTGTCTCTGTGACCTCCTCCCCTATCATCATCCCCTCTGTCTCTGTAACGTCCTCCCCTATCATCATCCCCTCTGTCTCTGTAATGTCCTCCACCCGATCATCATCCCCTCTGTCTCTGTAACCTCCTCCCCCGATCATCATCCCCTCTGTCTCTGTAACCTCCTTCTCCCCCCGATCACAATCCCCTCTGTCTCTGTAACCTCATCCCCCGATCATCATCCCCTCTGTCTCTGTGACCGCCTCCCCCCCCATCATCATCCCCTCTGTCTCTGTAACCTACTCCCCTGATCATCATCCCCTCTGTCTCTGTGACCGCCTCCCCCCCGATCATCATCCCCTCTGTCTCTGTAACCTCCTCCCTCCCGAACATCACCCCCTCTGTCTCTGTGACCTCATCACCCCCCGATCATCATCCCCTCTGTCTCTGTAACCTCATCCCCAGATCATCATCCCCTCTGTCTCTGTGACCTCCTCCCCGATCATCATCCGCTCTGTCTCTGTAACGTCCTCCCCACCCCCGATCATCATCCCCACTGTCTCTGTGACCTCCTCCCCCCCCGAACCCCATCCCCTCTGTCTCTGGGACCTCCTCCCCCCCGAACCCCATCCCCTCTGTCTCTGCGACCTCCTCCCCCCCGAACCCCATCCCCTCTGTCTCTGTAACCTCATCCCCACCGATCACAATCCCCTCTGTCTCTGTGACCTCATCCCCACCGATCATCATCCGCTCTGTCTCTGTAACATCCCCACCGATCATCATCCCCTCTGTCTCTGTAACGTCCCCACCGATCATTATCCCCTCTGTCTCTGTAACCTCCTCCCCCGATCATCATCCCCTCTGTCTCTGTGTCCTCCTCCCCCCCGATCATCATCCCCTCTGTCTCTGTAACCTCCTCCCTCCCGAACATCATCCCTTCTGTCTCTGTGACCTCCTCCCCTATCATCATCCCCTCTGTCTCTGTAACGTCCTCCCCTATCATCATCCCCTCTGTCTCTGTAATGTCCTCCACCCGATCATCATCCCCTCTGTCTCTGTAACCTCCTCCCCCGATCATCATCCCCTCTGTCTCTGTAACCTCCTTCTCCCCCCGATCACAATCCCCTCTATCTCTGTAAACTCATCCCCCGATCATCATCCCCTCTGTCTCTGTGACCGCCCCCCCCCCCGATCATCATCCCCTCTGTCTCTGTGACCTCCTCTCCCCCCCCGAACATCATCCCCTCTGTCTCTGTAACCTCCTCCCCCGATCATCATCCCCTCTGTCTCTGTGTCCTCCTCCCCCCGGATCATCATCGCCTCTGTCTCTGTAACCTCCTCCCTCCCGAAGATCATCCCCTCTGTCTCTGTGACCTCATCACCCCCCGATCATCATCCCCTCTGTCTCTGTAACCTCATCCCCAGATCATCATCCCCTCTGTCTCTGTGACCTCCTCCCCGATCATCATCCGCTCTGTCTCTGTAACGTCCTCCCCCCCCGATCATCATCCCCACTGTCTCTGTGACCTCCTCCCCCCCCGAGCCCCATCCCCTCTGTCTCTGGGACCTCCTCCCCCCCGAACCCCATCCCCTCTGTCTCTGTGACCTCCTCCCCCCCGATCATCATCCCCCCTGTCTCTGTAACCTCATCCCCACCGATCACAATCCCCTCTGTCTCTGTAACCTCATCCCCACCGATCATCATCCCCTCTGTCTCTGTAACCTCCTCCCCCGATCATCATCCCCCCTGTCTCTGTAACCTCATCCCCACCGATCACAATCCCCTCTGTCTCTGTAACCTCATCCCCACCGATCATCATCCCCTCTGTCTCTGTAACCTCCTCCCCCGATCATCATCCCCTCTGTCTCTGTGTCCTCCTCCCCCCCGATCATCATCCCCTCTGTCTCTGTAACCTCCTCCCTCCCGAACATCATCCCTTCTGTCTCTGTGACCTCCTCCCCTATCATCATCCCCTCTGTCTCTGTAACGTCCTCCCCTATCATCATCCCCTCTGTCTCTGTAATGTCCTCCACCCGATCATCATCCCCTCTGTCTCGGTAACCTCCTCCCCCGATCATCATCCCCTCTGTCTCTGTAACCTCCTTCTCCCCCCGATCACAATCCCCTCTGTCTCTGTAACCTCATCCCCCGATCATCATCCCCTCTGTCTCTGTAACCTCCTCCCCCGATCATCATCCCCTCTGTCTCTGTGTCCTCCTCCCCCCCGATCATCATCCCCTCTGTCTCTGTAACCTCCTCCCTCCCGAACATCATCCCTTCTGTCTCTGTGACCTCCTCCCCTATCATCATCCCCTCTGTCTCTGTAACGTCCTCCCCCCTATCATCATCCCCTCTGTCTCTGTAACCTCCTCCCCCCCCGATCATCATCCCCTCTGTCTCTGTAACCTCCTCCCTCCCGAACCCCATCCCCTCTGTCTCTGTAACCTCATCCCCACCGATCACAATCCCCTCTGTCTCTGTGACCTCATCCCCACCGATCATCATCCGCTCTGTCTCTGTACCATCCCCACCGATCATCATCCCCTCTGTCTCTGTAACGTCCCCACCGATCATTATCCCCTCTGTCTCTGTGTCCTCCTCCCCCCCGATCATCATCCCCTCTGTATCTGTAACCTCCTCCCTCCCGAACATCATCCCTTCTGTCTCTGTGACCTCCTCCCCTATCATCATCCCCTCTGTCTCTGTAACGTCCTCCCCTATCATCATCCCCTCTGTCTCTGTAATGTCCTCCACCCGATCATCATCCCCTCTGTCTCTGTAACCTCCTCCCCCGATCATCATCCCCTCTGTCTCTGTAACCTCCTCCCTCCCGAACATCATCCCATCTGTCTCTGTGACCTCCTCCCCTATCATCATCCCCTCTGTCTCTGTAACGTCCTCCCCTATCATCATCCCCTCTGTCTCTGTGACCGCCTCCCCCCCCGATCATCATCCCCTCTGTCTCTGTGACCTCCTCCCTCCCGATCATCATCCCCTCTGTAACCTCCTCACTGCCGATCATCATCTCCTCTGTCTCTGTAACCTCCTCCCCTGATCATCATCCCCTCTGTCTCGGTGACCGCCTCCCCCCCGATCATCATCCCCTCTGTCTCTGTGACCGCCTCCCTCCCGATCATCGTCCCCTCTGTCTCTGTAACCTCCTCCCTCCCGAACATCATCCCCTCTGTCTCTGTGACCTCATCACCCCCCGATCATCATCCCCTCTGTCTCTGTGACCTCCTCCCCGATCATCATCCGCTCTGTCTCTGTAACGTCCTCCCCCCCCCGATCATCATCCCCACTGTCTCTGTGACCTCCTCCCCCCCGATCATCATCCCCTCTGTCACTGTAACCTCCTCCCTCCCGAACATCATCCCCTCTGTCTGTGTGACCTCATCACCCCCCGATCATCATCCCCTCTGTCTCTGTAACCTCATCCCCAGATCATCATCCACTCTGTCTCTGTGACCTCCTCCCCGATCATCATCCGCTCTGTCTCTGTAACGTCCTCCCCCACTGATCATCATCCCCTCTGTCTCTGTGACCTCCTCCCCCCCGAACCCCATCCCCTCTGTCTCTGTGACCTCCTCCCCCCCGAACCCCATCCCCTCTGTCTCTGTAACCTCATCCCCACCGATCACAATCCCCTCTGTCTCTGTGACCTCATCCCCACCGATCATCATCCGCTCTGTCTCTGTAACATCCCCACCGATCATCATCCCCTCTGTCTCTGTAACGTCCCCACCGATCATTATCCCCTCTGTCTCTGTAACCTCCTCCCCCGATCATCATCCCCTCTGTCTCTGTGTCCTCCTCCCCCCCGATCATCATCCCCTCTGTCTCTGTAACCTCCTCCCTCCCAAACATCATCCCTTCTGTCTCTGTGACCTCCTCCCCTATCATCATTCCCTCTGTCTCTGTAACGTCCTCCCCTATCATCATCCCCTCTGTCTCTGTAATGTCCTCCACCCGATCATCATCCCCTCTGTCTCTGTAACCTCCTCCCCCGATCATCATCCCCTCTGTCTCTGTAACCTCCTTCTCCCCCCGATCACAATCCCCTCTGTCTCTGTAACCTCATCCCCCGATCATCATCCCCTCTGTCTCTGTGACCGCCTGCCCCCCCATCATCATCCCCTCTGTCTCTGTAACCTACTCCCCTGATCATCATCCCCTCTGTCTCTGTGACCGCCTCCCCCCCGATCATCATCCCCTCTGTCTCTGTAACCTCCTCCCTCCCGAACATCACCCCCTCTGTCTCTGTGACCTCATCACCCCCCGATCATCATCCCCTCTGTCTCTGTAACCTCATCCCCAGATCATCATCCCCTCTGTCTCTGTGACCTCCTCCCCGATCATCATCCGCTCTGTCTCTGTAATGTCCTCCCCACCCCCGATCATCATCCCCACTGTCTCTGTGACCTCCTCCCCCCCCGAACCCCATCCCCTCTGTCTCTGGGACCTCCTCCCCCCCGAACCCCATCCCCTCTGTCTCTGCGACCTCCTCCCCCCCGAACCCCATCCCCTCTGTCTCTGTAACCTCATCCCCACCGATCACAATCCCCTCTGTCTCTGTGACCTCATCCCCACCGATCATCATCCGCTCTGTCTCTGTAACATCCCCACCGATCATCATCCCCTCTGTCTCTGTAACGTCCCCACCGATCATTATCCCCTCTGTCTCTGTAACCTCCTCCCCCGATCATCATCCCCTCTGTCTCTGTGTCCTCCTCCCCCCCGATCATCATCCCCTCTGTCTCTGTAACCTCCTCCCTCCCAAACATCATCCCTTCTGTCTCTGTGACCTCCTCCCCTATCATCATCCCCTCTGTCTCTGTAACGTCCTCCCCTATCATCATCCCCTCTGTCTCTGTAATGTCCTCCACCCGATCATCATCCCCTCTGTCTCTGTAACCTCCTCCCCCGATCATCATCCCCTCTGTCTCTGTAACCTCCTTCTCCCCCGATCATCATCCCCTCTGTCTCTGTAACCTCCTTCTCCCCCCGATCACAATCCCCTCTATCTCTGTAAACTCATCCCCCGATCATCATCCCCTCTGTCTCTGTGACCGCCCCCCCCCCCGATCATCATCCCCTCTGTCTCTGTGACCTCCTCTCCCCCCCCGAACATCATCCCCTCTGTCTCTGTAACCTCCTCCCCCGATCATCATCCCCTCTGTCTCTGTGTCCTCCTCCCCCCGGATCATCATCGCCTCTGTCTCTGTAACCTCCTCCCTCCCGAAGATCATCCCCTCTGTCTCTGTGACCTCATCACCCCCCGATCATCATCCCCTCTGTCTCTGTAACCTCATCCCCAGATCATCATCCCCTCTGTCTCTGTGACCTCCTCCCCGATCATCATCCGCTCTGTCTCTGTAACGTCCTCCCCCCCCGATCATCATCCCCACTGTCTCTGTGACCTCCTCCCCCCCCGAGCCCCATCCCCTCTGTCTCTGGGACCTCCTCCCCCCCGAACCCCATCCCCTCTGTCTCTGTGACCTCCTCCCCCCCGATCATCATCCCCCCTGTCTCTGTAACCTCATCCCCACCGATCACAATCCCCTCTGTCTCTGTAACCTCATCCCCACCGATCATCATCCCCTCTGTCTCTGTAACCTCCTCCCCCGATCATCATCCCCCCTGTCTCTGTAACCTCATCCCCACCGATCACAATCCCCTCTGTCTCTGTAACCTCATCCCCACCGATCATCATCCCCTCTGTCTCTGTAACCTCCTCCCCCGATCATCATCCCCTCTGTCTCTGTGTCCTCCTCCCCCCCGATCATCATCCCCTCTGTCTCTGTAACCTCCTCCCTCCCGAACATCATCCCTTCTGTCTCTGTGACCTCCTCCCCTATCATCATCCCCTCTGTCTCTGTAACGTCCTCCCCTATCATCATCCCCTCTGTCTCTGTAATGTCCTCCACCCGATCATCATCCCCTCTGTCTCGGTAACCTCCTCCCCCGATCATCATCCCCTCTGTCTCTGTAACCTCCTTCTCCCCCCGATCACAATCCCCTCTGTCTCTGTAACCTCATCCCCCGATCATCATCCCCTCTGTCTCTGTAACCTCCTCCCCCGATCATCATCCCCTCTGTCTCTGTGTCCTCCTCCCCCCCGATCATCATCCCCTCAGTCTCTGTAACCTCCTCCCTCCCGAACATCATCCCTTCTGTCTCTGTGACCTCCTCCCCTATCATCATCCCCTCTGTCTCTGTAACGTCCTCCCCCCTATCATCATCCCCTCTGTCTCTGTAACCTCCTCCCCCCCCGATCATCATCCCCTCTGTCTCTGTAACCTCCTCCCTCCCGAACCCCATCCCCTCTGTCTCTGTAACCTCATCCCCACCGATCACAATCCCCTCTGTCTCTGTGACCTCATCCCCACCGATCATCATCCGCTCTGTCTCTGTACCATCCCCACCGATCATCATCCCCTCTGTCTCTGTAACGTCCCCACCGATCATTATCCCCTCTGTCTCTGTGTCCTCCTCCCCCCCGATCATCATCCCCTCTGTATCTGTAACCTCCTCCCTCCCGAACATCATCCCTTCTGTCTCTGTGACCTCCTCCCCTATCATCATCCCCTCTGTCTCTGTAACGTCCTCCCCTATCATCATCCCCTCTGTCTCTGTAATGTCCTCCACCCGATCATCATCCCCTCTGTCTCTGTAACCTCCTCCCCCGATCATCATCCCCTCTGTCTCTGTAACCTCCTCCCTCCCGAACATCATCCCATCTGTCTCTGTGACCTCCTCCCCTATCATCATCCCCTCTGTCTCTGTAACGTCCTCCCCTATCATCATCCCCTCTGTCTCTGTGACCGCCTCCCCCCCCGATCATCATCCCCTCTGTCTCTGTGACCTCCTCCCTCCCGATCATCATCCCCTCTGTAACCTCCTCACTGCCGATCATCATCTCCTCTGTCTCTGTAACCTCCTCCCCTGATCATCATCCCCTCTGTCTCGGTGACCGCCTCCCCCCCGATCATCATCCCCTCTGTCTCTGTGACCGCCTCCCTCCCGATCATCGTCCCCTCTGTCTCTGTAACCTCCTCCCTCCCGAACATCATCCCCTCTGTCTCTGTGACCTCATCACCCCCCGATCATCATCCCCTCTGTCTCTGTGACCTCCTCCCCGATCATCATCCGCTCTGTCTCTGTAACGTCCTCCCCCCCCCGATCATCATCCCCACTGTCTCTGTGACCTCCTCCCCCCCGATCATCATCCCCTCTGTCACTGTAACCTCCTCCCTCCCGAACATCATCCCCTCTGTCTGTGTGACCTCATCACCCCCCGATCATCATCCCCTCTGTCTCTGTAACCTCATCCCCAGATCATCATCCACTCTGTCTCTGTGACCTCCTCCCCGATCATCATCCGCTCTGTCTCTGTAACGTCCTCCCCCACTGATCATCATCCCCTCTGTCTCTGTGACCTCCTCCCCCCCGAACCCCATCCCCTCTGTCTCTGTGACCTCCTCCCCCCCGAACCCCATCCCCTCTGTCTCTGTAACCTCATCCCCACCGATCACAATCCCCTCTGTCTCTGTGACCTCATCCCCACCGATCATCATCCGCTCTGTCTCTGTAACATCCCCACCGATCATCATCCCCTCTGTCTCTGTAACGTCCCCACCGATCATTATCCCCTCTGTCTCTGTAACCTCCTCCCCCGATCATCATCCCCTCTGTCTCTGTGTCCTCCTCCCCCCCGATCATCATCCCCTCTGTCTCTGTAACCTCCTCCCTCCCAAACATCATCCCTTCTGTCTCTGTGACCTCCTCCCCTATCATCATTCCCTCTGTCTCTGTAACGTCCTCCCCTATCATCATCCCCTCTGTCTCTGTAATGTCCTCCACCCGATCATCATCCCCTCTGTCTCTGTAACCTCCTCCCCCGATCATCATCCCCTCTGTCTCTGTAACCTCCTTCTCCCCCCGATCACAATCCCCTCTGTCTCTGTAACCTCATCCCCCGATCATCATCCCCTCTGTCTCTGTGACCGCCTGCCCCCCCATCATCATCCCCTCTGTCTCTGTAACCTACTCCCCTGATCATCATCCCCTCTGTCTCTGTGACCGCCTCCCCCCCGATCATCATCCCCTCTGTCTCTGTAACCTCCTCCCTCCCGAACATCACCCCCTCTGTCTCTGTGACCTCATCACCCCCCGATCATCATCCCCTCTGTCTCTGTAACCTCATCCCCAGATCATCATCCCCTCTGTCTCTGTGACCTCCTCCCCGATCATCATCCGCTCTGTCTCTGTAATGTCCTCCCCACCCCCGATCATCATCCCCACTGTCTCTGTGACCTCCTCCCCCCCCGAACCCCATCCCCTCTGTCTCTGGGACCTCCTCCCCCCCGAACCCCATCCCCTCTGTCTCTGCGACCTCCTCCCCCCCGAACCCCATCCCCTCTGTCTCTGTAACCTCATCCCCACCGATCACAATCCCCTCTGTCTCTGTGACCTCATCCCCACCGATCATCATCCGCTCTGTCTCTGTAACATCCCCACCGATCATCATCCCCTCTGTCTCTGTAACGTCCCCACCGATCATTATCCCCTCTGTCTCTGTAACCTCCTCCCCCGATCATCATCCCCTCTGTCTCTGTGTCCTCCTCCCCCCCGATCATCATCCCCTCTGTCTCTGTAACCTCCTCCCTCCCGAACATCATCCCTTCTGTCTCTGTGACCTCCTCCCCTATCATCATCCCCTCTGTCTCTGTAACGTCCTCCCCTATCATCATCCCCTCTGTCTCTGTAATGTCCTCCACCCGATCATCATCCCCTCTGTCTCTGTAACCTCCTCCCCCGATCATCATCCCCTCTGTCTCTGTAACCTCCTTCTCCCCCCGATCACAATCCCCTCTATCTCTGTAAACTCATCCCCCGATCATCATCCCCTCTGTCTCTGTGACCGCCCCCCCCCCGATCATCATCCCCTCTGTCTCTGTGACCTCCTCTCCCCCCCCGAACATCATCCCCTCTGTCTCTGTAACCTCCTCCCCCGATCATCATCCCCTCTGTCTCTGTGTCCTCCTCCCCCCGGATCATCATCGCCTCTGTCTCTGTAACCTCCTCCCTCCCGAAGATCATCCCCTCTGTCTCTGTGACCTCATCACCCCCCGATCATCATCCCCTCTGTCTCTGTAACCTCATCCCCAGATCATCATCCCCTCTGTCTCTGTGACCTCCTCCCCGATCATCATCCGCTCTGTCTCTGTAACGTCCTCCCCCCCCGATCATCATCCCCACTGTCTCTGTGACCTCCTCCCCCCCCGAGCCCCATCCCCTCTGTCTCTGGGACCTCCTCCCCCCCGAACCCCATCCCCTCTGTCTCTGTGACCTCCTCCCCCCCGATCATCATCCCCCCTGTCTCTGTAACCTCATCCCCACCGATCACAATCCCCTCTGTCTCTGTAACCTCATCCCCACCGATCATCATCCCCTCTGTCTCTGTAACCTCCTCCCCCGATCATCATCCCCTCTGTCTCTGTGTCCTCCTCCCCCCCGATCATCATCCCCTCTGTCTCTGTAACCTCCTCCCTCCCGAACATCATCCCTTCTGTCTCTGTGACCTCCTCCCCTATCATCATCCCCTCTGTCTCTGTAACGTCCTCCCCTATCATCATCCCCTCTGTCTCTGTAATGTCCTCCACCCGATCATCATCCCCTCTGTCTCGGTAACCTCCTCCCCCGATCATCATCCCCTCTGTCTCTGTAACCTCCTTCTCCCCCCGATCACAATCCCCTCTGTCTCTGTAACCTCATCCCCCGATCATCATCCCCTCTGTCTCTGTAACCTCCTCCCTCCCGAACATCATCCCCTCTGTCTCTGTGACCTCATCACCCCCCGATCATCATCCCCTCTGTCTCTGTGACCTCCTCCCCGATCATCATCCGCTCTGTCTCTGTAACGTCCTCCCCCCCCCGATCATCATCCCCACTGTCTCTGTGACCTCCTCCCCCGATCATCATCCCCTCTGTCTCTGTAACCTCCTTCTCCCCCCGATCACAATCCCCTCTGTCTCTGTAACCTCATCCCCCGATCATCATCCCCTCTGTCTCTGTGACCGCCTCCCCCCCCATCATCATCCCCTCTGTCTCTGTAACCTCCCCCCCGATCATCATCCCCTCTGTCTCTGTGACCGCCTCCCCCCCGATCATCATCCCCTCTGTCACTGTAACCTACTCCCTCCCGAACATCATCCCCTCTGTCTGTGTGACCTCATCACCCCCCGATCATCATCCCCTCTGTCTCTGTAACCTCATCCCCAGATCATCATCCACTCTGTCTCTGTGACCTCCTCCCCGATCATCATCCGCTCTGTCTCTGTAACGTCCTCCCCCACTGATCATCATCCCCTCTGTCTCTGTGACCTCCTCCCCCCCGAACCCCATCCCCTCTGTCTCTGTGACCTCCTCCCCCCCGAACCCCATCCCCTCTGTCTCTGTAACCTCATCCCCACCGATCACAATCCCCTCTGTCTCTGTAACCTCATCCCCACCGATCATCATCCGCTCTGTCTCTGTAACATCCCCACCGATCATCATCCCCTCTGTCTCTGTAACGTCCCCACCGATCATTATCCCCTCTGTCTCTGTAACCTCCTCCCCCGATCATCATCCCCTCTGTCTCTGTGTCCTCCTCCCCCCCGATCATCATCCCCTCTGTCTCTGTAACCTCCTCCCTCCCAAACATCATCCCTTCTGTCTCTGTGACCTCCTCCCCTATCATCATCCCCTCTGTCTCTGTAACGTCCTCCCCTATCATCATCCCCTCTGTCTCTGTAATGTCCTCCACCCGATCATCATCCCCTCTGTCTCTGTAACCTCCTCCCCCGATCATCATCCCCTCTGTCTCTGTAACCTCCTTCTCCCCCCGATCACAATCCCCTCTGTCTCTGTAACCTCATCCCCCGATCATCATCCCCTCTGTCTCTGTGACCGCCTCCCCCCCCATCATCATCCCCTCTGTCTCTGTAACCTACTCCCCTGATCATCATCCCCTCTGTCTCTGTGACCGCCTCCCCCCCGATCATCATCCCCTCTGTCTCTGTAACCTCCTCCCTCCCGAACATCACCCCCTCTGTCTCTGTGACCTCATCACCCCCCGATCATCATCCCCTCTGTCTCTGTAACCTCATCCCCAGATCATCATCCCCTCTGTCTCTGTGACCTCCTCCCCGATCATCATCCGCTCTGTCTCTGTGACCTCCTCCCCCCCCGAACCCCATCCCCTCTGTCTCTGGGACCTCCTCCCCCCCGAACCCCATCCCCTCTGTCTCTGCGACCTCCTCCCCCCCGAACCCCATCCCCTCTGTCTCTGTAACCTCATCCCCACCGATCACAATCCCCTCTGTCTCTGTGACCTCATCCCCACCGATCATCATCCGCTCTGTCTCTGTAACATCCCCACCGATCATCATCCCCTCTGTCTCTGTAACGTCCCCACCGATCATTATCCCCTCTGTCTCTGTAACCTCCTCCCCCGATCATCATCCCCTCTGTCTCTGTGTCCTCCTCCCCCCCGATCATCATCCCCTCTGTCTCTGTAACCTCCTCCCTCCCGAACATCATCCCTTCTGTCTCTGTGACCTCCTCCCCTATCATCATCCCCTCTGTCTCTGTAACGTCCTCCCCTATCATCATCCCCTCTGTCTCTGTAATGTCCTCCACCCGATCATCATCCCCTCTGTCTCTGTAACCTCCTCCCCCGATCATCATCCCCTCTGTCTCTGTAACCTCCTTCTCCCCCCGATCACAATCCCCTCTATCTCTGTAAACTCATCCCCCGATCATCATCCCCTCTGTCTCTGTGACCGCCCCCCCCCCCCGATCATCATCCCCTCTGTCTCTGTGACCTCCTCTCCCCCCCCGAACATCATCCCCTCTGTCTCTGTAACCTCCTCCCCCGATCATCATCCCCTCTGTCTCTGTGTCCTCCTCCCCCCGGATCATCATCGCCTCTGTCTCTGTAACCTCCTCCCTCCCGAAGATCATCCCCTCTGTCTCTGTGACCTCATCACCCCCCGATCATCATCCCCTCTGTCTCTGTAACCTCATCCCCAGATCATCATCCCCTCTGTCTCTGTGACCTCCTCGCCGATCATCATCCGCTCTGTCTCTGTAACGTCCTCCCCCCCCGATCATCATCCCCACTGTCTCTGTGACCTCCTCCCCCCCCGAGCCCCATCCCCTCTGTCTCTGGGACCTCCTCCCCCCCGAACCCCATCCCCTCTGTCTCTGTGACCTCCTCCCCCCCGATCATCATCCCCCCTGTCTCTGTAACCTCATCCCCACCGATCACAATCCCCTCTGTCTCTGTAACCTCATCCCCACCGATCATCATCCCCTCTGTCTCTGTAACCTCCTCCCCCGATCATCATCCCCTCTGTCTCTGTGTCCTCCTCCACCCGATCATCATCCCCTCTGTCTCTGTAACCTCCTCCCCCGATCATCATCCCCTCTGTCTCTGTAACCTCCTTCTCCCCCCGATCACAATCCCCTCTGTCTCTGTAACCTCATCCCCCGATCATCATCCCCTCTGTCTCTGTGACCGCCTCCCCCCCCATCATCATCCCCTCTGTCTCTGTAACCTACTCCCCTGATCATCATCCCCTCTGTCTCTGTGACCGCCTCCCCCCCGATCATCATCCCCTCTGTCTCTGTAACCTCCTCCCTCCCGAACATCACCCCCTCTGTCTCTGTGACCTCATCACCCCCCGATCATCATCCCCTCTGTCTCTGTAACCTCATCCCCAGATCATCATCCCCTCTGTCTCTGTGACCTCCTCCCCGATCATCATCCGCTCTGTCTCTGTAACGTCCTCCCCACCCCTGATCATCATCCCCACTGTCTCTGTGACCTCCTCCCCCCCCGAACCCCATCCCCTCTGTCTCTGGGACCTCCTCCCCCCCGAACCCCATCCCCTCTGTCTCTGCGACCTCCTCCCCCCCGAACCCCATCCCCTCTGTCTCTGTAACCTCATCCCCACCGATCACAATCCCCTCTGTCTCTGTAACCTCATCCCCACCGATCATCATCCCCTCTGTCTCTGTAACCTCCTCCCCCGATCATCATCCCCTCTGTCTCTGTGTCCTCCTCCCCCCCGATCATCATCCCCTCTGTCTCTGTAACCTCCTCCCTCCCGAACATTATCCCTTCTGTCTCTGTGACCTCCTCCCCTATCATCATCCCCTCTGTCTCTGTAACGTCCTCCCCTATCATCATCCCCTCTGTCTCTGTAATGTCCTCCACCCGATCATCATCCCCTCTGTCTCGGTAACCTCCTCCCCCGATCATCATCCCCTCTGTCTCTGTAACCTCCTTCTCCCCCCGATCACAATCCCCTCTGTCTCTGTAACCTCATCCCCCGATCATCATCCCCTCTGTCTCTGTAACCTCCTCCCCCGATCATCATCCCCTCTGTCTCTGTGTCCTCCTCCCCCCCGATCATCATCCCCTCTGTCTCTGTAACCTCCTCCCTCCCGAACATCATCCCTTCTGTCTCTGTGACCTCCTCCCCTATCATCATCCCCTCTGTCTCTGTAACGTCCTCCCCCCTATCATCATCCCCTCTGTCTCTGTAACCTCCTCCCCCCCCGATCATCATCCCCTCTGTCTCTGTAACCTCCTCCCTCCCGAACCCCATCCCCTCTGTCTCTGTAACCTCATCCCCACCGATCACAATCCCCTCTGTCTCTGTGACCTCATCCCCACCGATCATCATCCGCTCTGTCTCTGTACCATCCCCACCGATCATCATCCCCTCTGTCTCTGTAACGTCCCCACCGATCATTATCCCCTCTGTCTCTGTGTCCTCCTCCCCCCCGATCATCATCCCCTCTGTATCTGTAACCTCCTCCCTCCCGAACATCATCCCTTCTGTCTCTGTGACCTCCTCCCCTATCATCATCCCCTCTGTCTCTGTAACGTCCTCCCCTATCATCATCCCCTCTGTCTCTGTAATGTCCTCCACCCGATCATCATCCCCTCTGTCTCTGTAACCTCCTCCCCCGATCATCATCCCCTCTGTCTCTGTAACCTCCTCCCTCCCGAACATCATCCCATCTGTCTCTGTGACCTCCTCCCCTATCATCATCCCCTCTGTCTCTGTAACGTCCTCCCCTATCATCATCCCCTCTGTCTCTGTGACCGCCTCCCCCCCCGATCATCATCCCCTCTGTCTCTGTGACCTCCTCCCTCCCGATCATCATCCCCTCTGTAACCTCCTCACTGCCGATCATCATCTCCTCTGTCTCTGTAACCTCCTCCCCTGATCATCATCCCCTCTGTCTCGGTGACCGCCTCCCCCCCGATCATCATCCCTTCTGTCTCTGTGACCGCCTCCCTCCCGATCATCGTCCCCTCTGTCTCTGTAACCTCCTCCCTCCCGAACATCATCCCCTCTGTCTCTGTGACCTCATCACCCCCCGATCATCATCCCCTCTGTCTCTGTGACCTCCTCCCCGATCATCATCCGCTCTGTCTCTGTAACGTCCTCCCCCCCCCCCGATCATCATCCCCACTGTCTATGTGACCTCCTCCCCCGATCATCATCCCCTCTGTCTCTGTAACCTCCTTCTCCCCCCGATCACAATCCCCTCTGTCTCTGTAACCTCATCCCCCGATCATCATCCCCTCTGTCTCTGTGACCGCCTCCCCCCCCCATCATCATCCCCTCTGTCTCTGTAACCTCCCCCCCCGATCATCATCCCCTCTGTCTCTGTGACCGCCTCCCCCCCGATCATCATCCCCTCTGTCACTGTAACCTCCTCCCTCCCGAACATCATCCCCTCTGTCTGTGTGACCTCATCACCCCCCGATCATCATCCCCTCTGTCTCTGTAACCTCATCCCCAGATCATCATCCACTCTGTCTCTGTGACCTCCTCCCCGATCATCATCCGCTCTGTCTCTGTAACGTCCTCCCCCACTGATCATCATCCCCTCTGTCTCTGTGACCTCCTCCCCCCCGAACCCCATCCCCTCTGTCTCTGTGACCTCCTCCCCCCCGAACCCCATCCCCTCTGTCTCTGTAACCTCATCCCCACCGATCACAATCCCCTCTGTCTCTGTGACCTCATCCCCACCGATCATCATCCGCTCTGTCTCTGTAACATCCCCACCGATCATCATCCCCTCTGTCTCTGTAACGTCCCCACCGATCATTATCCCCTCTGTCTCTGTAACCTCCTCCCCCGATCATCATCCCCTCTGTCTCTGTGTCCTCCTCCCCCCCGATCATCATCCCCTCTGTCTCTGTAACCTCCTCCCTCCCAAACATCATCCCTTCTGTCTCTGTGACCTCCTCCCCTATCATCATTCCCTCTGTCTCTGTAACGTCCCTCCCTATCATCATCCCCTCTGTCTCTGTAATGTCCTCCACCCGATCATCATCCCCCTCTGTCTCTGTAACCCTCCTCCCCCGATCATCATCCCCTCTGTCTCTGTAACCTCCTTCTCCCCCCGATCACAATCCCCTCTGTCTCTGTAACCTCATCCCCCGATCATCATCCCCTCTGTCTCTGTGACCGCCTCCCCCCCCCATCATCATCCCCTCTGTCTCTGTAACCTACTCCCCTGATCATCATCCCTCTGTCTCTGTGACCGCCTCCCCCCCGATCATCATCCCCTCTGTCTCTGTAACCTCCTCCCTCCCGAACATCACCCCCCTCTGTCTCTGTGACCTCATCACCCCCCGATCATCATCCCCTCTGTCTCTGTAACCTCATCCCCAGATCATCATCCCCTCTGTCTCTGTGACCTCCTCCCCGATCATCATCCGCTCTGTCTCTGTAATGTCCCTCCCCACCCCCGATCATCATCCCCACTGTCTCTGTGACCTCCTCCCCCCCCGAACCCCATCCCCTCTGTCTCTGGGACCTCCTCCCCCCCCGAACCCCCATCCCCTCTGTCTCTGCGACCTCCTCCCCCCCGAACCCCATCCCCTCTGTCTCTGTAACCTCATCCCCACCGATCACAATCCCCTCTGTCTCTGTGACCTCATCCCCACCGATCATCATCCGCTCTGTCTCTGTAACATCCCCACCGATCATCATCCCCTCTGTCTCTGTAACGTCCCCACCGATCATTATCCCCTCTGTCTCTGTAACCTCCTCCCCCGATCATCATCCCCTCTGTCTCTGTGTCCTCCTCCCCCCCGATCATCATCCCCTCTGTCTCTGTAACCTCCTCCCTCCCGAACATCATCCCTTCTGTCTCTGTGACCTCCTCCCCTATCATCATCCCCTCTGTCTCTGTAACGTCCTCCCCTATCATCATCCCCTCTGTCTCTGTAATGTCCTCCACCCGATCATCATCCCCTCTGTCTCTGTAACCTCCTCCCCCGATCATCATCCCCTCTGTCTCTGTAACCTCCTTCTCCCCCCGATCACAATCCCCTCTATCTCTGTAAACTCATCCCCCGATCATCATCCCCTCTGTCTCTGTGACCGCCCCCCCCCGATCATCATCCCCTCTGTCTCTGTGACCTCCTCTCCCCCCCCCCGAACATCATCCCCTCTGTCTCTGTAACCTCCTCCCCCGATCATCATCCCCTCTGTCTCTGTGTCCTCCTCCCCCCGGATCATCATCGCCTCTGTCTCTGTAACCTCCTCCCTCCCGAAGATCATCCCCTCTGTCTCTGTGACCTCATCACCCCCCGATCATCATCCCCTCTGTCTCTGTAACCTCATCCCCAGATCATCATCCCCTCTGTCTCTGTGACCTCCTCCCCGATCATCATCCGCTCTGTCTCTGTAACGTCCTCCCCCCCCGATCATCATCCCCACTGTCTCTGTGACCTCCTCCCCCCCCGAGCCCCATCCCCTCTGTCTCTGGGACCTCCTCCCCCCCGAACCCCATCCCCTCTGTCTCTGTGACCTCCTCCCCCCCCGATCATCATCCCCCCTGTCTCTGTAACCTCATCCCCACCGATCATCATCCCCTCTGTCTCTGTAACCTCCTCCCCCGATCATCATCCCCTCTGTCTCTGTGTCCTCCTCCCCCCCGATCATCATCCCCTCTGTCTCTGTAACCTCCTCCCTCCCGAACATCATCCCTTCTGTCTCTGTGACCTCCTCCCCTATCATCATCCCCTCTGTCTCTGTAACGTCCTCCCCCTATCATCATCCCCTCTGTCTCTGTAATGTCCTCCACCCGATCATCATCCCCTCTGTCTCGGTAACCTCCTCCCCCGATCATCATCCCCTCTGTCTCTGTAACCTCCTTCTCCCCCCGATCACAATCCCCTCTGTCTCTGTAACCTCATCCCCCGATCATCATCCCCTCTGTCTCTGTAACCTCCTCCCTCCCGAACATCATCCCCTCTGTCTCTGTGACCTCATCACCCCCCGATCATCATCCCCTCTGTCTCTGTGACCTCCTCCCCGATCATCATCCGCTCTGTCTCTGTAACGTCCTCCCCCCCCCCGATCATCATCCCCACTGTCTCTGTGACCTCCTCCCCCGATCATCATCCCCTCTGTCTCTGTAACCTCCTTCTCCCCCCCGATCACAATCCCCTCTGTCTCTGTAACCTCATCCCCCGATCATCATCCCCTCTGTCTCTGTGACCGCCCTCCCCCCCCATCATCATCCCCTCTGTCTCTGTAACCTCCCCCCCGATCATCATCCCCTCTGTCTCTGTGACCGCCTCCCCCCCGATCATCATCCCCTCTGTCACTGTAACCTCCTCCCTCCCGAACATCATCCCCTCTGTCTGTGTGACCTCATCACCCCCCGATCATCATCCCCTCTGTCTCTGTAACCTCATCCCCAGATCATCATCCACTCTGTCTCTGTGACCTCCTCCCCGATCATCATCCGCTCTGTCTCTGTAACGTCCTCCCCCACTGATCATCATCCCCTCTGTCTCTGTGACCTCCTCCCCCCCGAACCCCATCCCCTCTGTCTCTGTGACCTCCTCCCCCCCGAACCCCATCCCCTCTGTCTCTGTAACCTCATCCCCACCGATCACAATCCCCTCTGTCTCTGTGACCTCATCCCCACCGATCATCATCCGCTCTGTCTCTGTAACATCCCCACCGATCATCATCCCCTCTGTCTCTGTAACGTCCCCACCGATCATTATCCCCTCTGTCTCTGTAACCTCCTCCCCCGATCATCATCCCCTCTGTCTCTGTGTCCTCCTCCCCCCCGATCATCATCCCCTCTGTCTCTGTAACCTCCTCCCTCCCAAACATCATCCCTTCTGTCTCTGTGACCTCCTCCCCTATCATCATCCCCTCTGTCTCTGTAACGTCCTCCCCCTATCATCATCCCCTCTGTCTCTGTAATGTCCTCCACCCGATCATCATCCCCTCTGTCTCTGTAACCTCCTCCCCCGATCATCATCCCCTCTGTCTCTGTAACCTCCTTCTCCCCCCCGATCACAATCCCCTCTGTCTCTGTAACCTCATCCCCCGATCATCATCCCCTCTGTCTCTGTGACCGCCTCCCCCCCCCATCATCATCCCCTCTGTCTCTGTAACCTACTCCCCTGATCATCATCCCCTCTGTCTCTGTGACCGCCTCCCCCCCGATCATCATCCCCTCTGTCTCTGTAACCTCCTCCCTCCCGAACATCACCCCCTCTGTCTCTGTGACCTCATCACCCCCCGATCATCATCCCCTCTGTCTCTGTAACCTCATCCCCAGATCATCATCCCCTCTGTCTCTGTGACCTCCTCCCCGATCATCATCCGCTCTGTCTCTGTAACGTCCTCCCCACCCCCGATCATCATCCCCACTGTCTCTGTGACCTCCTCCCCCCCCCGAACCCCATCCCCTCTGTCTCTGGGACCTCCTCCCCCCCGAACCCCATCCCCTCTGTCTCTGCGACCTCCTCCCCCCCGAACCCCATCCCCTCTGTCTCTGTAACCTCATCCCCACCGATCACAATCCCCTCTGTCTCTGTGACCTCATCCCCACCGATCATCATCCGCTCTGTCTCTGTAACATCCCCACCGATCATCATCCCCTCTGTCTCTGTAACGTCCCCACCGATCATTATCCCCTCTGTCTCTGTAACCTCCTCCCCCGATCATCATCCCCTCTGTCTCTGTGTCCTCCTCCCCCCCGATCATCATCCCTCTCTGTCTCTGTAACCTCCTCCCTCCCGAACATCATCCCTTCTGTCTCTGTGACCTCCTCCCCTATCATCATCCCCTCTGTCTCTGTAACGTCCTCCCCTATCATCATCCCCTCTGTCTCTGTAATGTCCTCCACCCGATCATCATCCCCTCTGTCTCTGTAACCTCCTCCCCCGATCATCATCCCCTCTGTCTCTGTAACCTCCTTCTCCCCCCGATCACAATCCCCTCTATCTCTGTAAACTCATCCCCCCGATCATCATCCCCTCTGTCTCTGTGACCGCCCCCCCCCCGATCATCATCCCCTCTGTCTCTGTGACCTCCTCTCCCCCCCCCGAACATCATCCCCTCTGTCTCTGTAACCTCCTCCCCCGATCATCATCCCCTCTGTCTCTGTGTCCTCCTCCCCCCGGATCATCATCGCCTCTGTCTCTGTAACCTCCTCCCTCCCGAAGATCATCCCCTCTGTCTCTGTGACCTCATCACCCCCCGATCATCATCCCCTCTGTCTCTGTAACCTCATCCCCAGATCATCATCCCCTCTGTCTCTGTGACCTCCTCGCCGATCATCATCCGCTCTGTCTCTGTAACGTCCTCCCCCCCCGATCATCATCCCCACTGTCTCTGTGACCTCCTCCCCCCCCGAGCCCCATCCCCTCTGTCTCTGGGACCTCCTCCCCCCCGAACCCCATCCCCTCTGTCTCTGTGACCTCCTCCCCCCCGATCATCATCCCCCCTGTCTCTGTAACCTCATCCCCACCGATCACAATCCCCTCTGTCTCTGTAACCTCATCCCCACCGATCATCATCCCCTCTGTCTCTGTAACCTCCTCCCCCGATCATCATCCCCTCTGTCTCTGTGTCCTCCTCCCCCCCGATCATCATCCCCTCTGTCTCTGTAACCTCCTCCCTCCCGAACATCATCCCTTCTGTCTCTGTGACCTCCTCCCCTATCATCATCCCCTCTGTCTCTGTAACGTCCTCCCCTATCATCATCCCCTCTGTCTCTGTAATGTCCTCCACCCGATCATCATCCCCTCTGTCTCGGTAACCTCCTCCCCCGATCATCATCCCCTCTGTCTCTGTAACCTCCTTCTCCCCCCGATCACAATCCCCTCTGTCTCTGTAACCTCATCCCCCGATCATCATCCCCTCTGTCTCTGTAACCTCCTCCCCCGATCATCATCCCCTCTGTCTCTGTGTCCTCCTCCCCCCCGATCATCATCCCCTCTGTCTCTGTAACCTCCTCCCTCCCGAACATCATCCCTTCTGTCTCTGTGACCTCCTCCCCTATCATCATCCCCTCTGTCTCTGTAACGTC
>NC_082733.1:41407459-41519927 GCF_030144855.1 Hypanus sabinus | reverse complement strand
AATCAACCTGATCTCTCCAAACAGTAAAAGTGTGCTGCTTTAAAAACACTTAAAGATGATTAGCTCTTAGTGATATAATTCACTTTAATCTTTTAACGTCGGTTGGTATTAGCTTGCAAGCATTAGCAACAAGTACATAATTATCACACTAATTAAGCTGCCAAACACTCGCTTCCTACAAGTACACCTTGGAAGGAATAACATGCCCAATTCATTAGCATCTGCTGTAGCATTATTAATCACCTAACAGGCAATTAGCAAGCTGTTACAATCCTTACACTGGTATGTAAATAAATTCCTGGGATAATTTTGTCCTTTGATAATAAAGTAAACATTATTAAAATGAGCTTACAGACACAGCAAACGATCGCTCCTGTTAATTACACTGCGACATTACAATTCTGCAAGAGTATATCTGGGATTGCACTCTTAAAGAAGAAATTGGTGCTTCTCTCCAGCACTGCACATGATGTGTATATGTCCTTGAAGTTTACGTGGAGTGACGACAACCGCCGTTGACACAAGATTGCCAGAAGTCCTGTTTTTCTCCTCTCCTGCATGGTGTGTATCTGGCGGTTACCTCCATCTCCAATCTCCCCAAGTCACCCAATGCCTCTCTCGTTGCACTTTTTCCCCTGGTCTCCATGAGGCTTTATACAAAGTCCCCAACTTCAGACACAAGTGGGGATGGAACACAGAAAACAGAGGATAAGAATACTCCAGCACTATACAGGCTATTTGACCCACAATATTCTGCTTACCCTTCAACCTACACAAAGATCAATCTAATCCTTCCCTCCCACATAACCCTCCATTTTTTAATCATCTGTGTTCAAATCTAAGAGTCTCTTACGATTTATCTGCCTCTACCACCACTCCGATAGCGTGTTCCATGCACCTACCACTCTCTGTGTAAAACAGATCACCAAAGTCATAGAACAGAAACAGGCCCTTCAACCCACTGAATCTGTGCTGACTGTGAAGGCTGGTGGTGTGGACAGTGTAGAAAGTTGCCGAGGGCTACAACAGGGCATCAGCGAGGTGTAGAGCTGGGCCGAGAAGTGGCAGATGGTTTTCAAATCGGAAAAGGCAGAGTTGATGGTTAGTGGTAGGATTGTTAGAAGTGTGGAGAAGCAGAGAGATCTTCGAGCCCATGTCCATAGATCCTTCAAAGTAGCCATGCAAGTTGATTGGGCGGTTAAGAAGGCAAATGGTGTGTTTGGCTTCATTAGTCGGGATTGAGTTCAAGAGCTGTGAGGTAATGTTGCAGCCCTCAACAGCTTTTTCCAATCCTGTGCAGTGACCCTCCATACCAGACAGTGATGCAACCAGTCAGAATTCTCTCCACAGTTCATCTGTAGAAACGCAATGAACCCTTTTCCCTGCTTTTTTCATTTATTATTCTAACTGTAGATTTTCTGACAACTGTGGTGCCCTTCAGAATTGTTGTTGAGTTAACGCAGAATGTGGAACATAGCACGTTACAGCACAATACAGGTCCTTCAGCCCATGATGTAATGCTGACCTTTTACCCTGCTCTATTATCTGCAGATGGTGAATCTTGAGTAACACACACAAAATGCCAGAGGCAACCAGCAGCTGTGGAGGGAAACGGACAATTGACTTTCAGGCCTAGACCCTTCATCAAGACTGGAATGGAAGAGGGCATAAGCCAGAGTAAGAATTTCAGCCCAGAACGTTCAGCTTCGAGCAGGAGGTTAAAGAGCTGAAGAACAATTACGATGAATCCATGGCAACCATCTGCGATCTGCAGAAAAGCATTCAGGAGTCTGCCAAGCAAATTGAGGCCAAGGACAACAGGGTCATGTGAAACAAGAGGTCTGTATTGACATCTGGATACTGTGGATGCTACATTAGAACATGGAATAGGACATTATAGCACAGTACAGGCCCTTCGGCCCACAATGTTGTGGTGTCCTTTTAACCTTCTTTAAGATTAATTGAACCCTTCCCTTCTACCTAGCCGCCCATTTTTCTTACATCCATTTGTTTATCTAAGACTCTTCTAAATGTCCCTAATATATCTGTTTCTACTACCTTGAGCAGAAGTTGGTAAGCAATGCAAATTCTTCCATCACAAAGAATAGTTGCACAGAAAGATACCTGGGACAACTTTGAACGATGCTGTGTATGAATCTGGGTGTTCCCTCCACCCCCTCAGCACCATAGCTGGCTATTTACTAAATGTTTAGATAGAATCGATGTGGAGAGGATTTTTTCCTATAGCAGGGGAGTTTAGGATCAGAGGGCATAGAATTAGAATAGAAGGAAGTCCCTTTAGAACAGAAGTGAGAGGTATTAGCCAGTGAGTGGTAAATCCCTTGAATTCATCACCACAGATGGCTGTGGTGGCCAAGTTATTGAGTAGATTTAAAACGGAGTTTGATAACTTCCATGGACAAGAAAATGAAGCTCGGGGTTGTACAGTATATGTACTTTGATAATAAATTTACTTTGAACTTGGAACTTGAACTTTAGAGAATACAGGTGTCCCCCGCTTTACGAATGTTCGCTTTACGCCTCTTCGCTTTTACAAAAGACCTACATTAGTAACCTGTGTTCGCATTACAAAGAGGATTTTCGCTTTTACGAGAATTTTTCCCATATAATTGAATGATTCTGTGCTTTACGCCATTTCGGCTTAAGAAAGGTTTTATAGGAAAGCTCTACCTTTGTAAAGGGGGGGGGAGAATACTGGTACCATGGACAGGCATGTCAGAATGGGACAGAAGAGTTGAGATGCTGAATGGGGACAGTTATCAATACAGTAAGCTGTGACGTTGTCAATTGGTGGGACTTGTGCAAGTAGGATTTTGAAAAAGTAACAGGAAATGCTGGAGAAGTGAAGCAGGTCAGGCAGTAGCTTTGAAAAAGAGTACAGTCAAAGTTTTGGGCTGAGACCCTTCAGCAGGACTAGGCAGCGTATGTGATAAAAGAAGGAGGGTCTCAGAATCCAAATAAAGAGTTGATTCTTCTTTCCTCTTTATAGACGCTGGCTGACCTGCTGAGTTCCTCCAGTACTTTGTGTGTGTTGCTGTGGATTTCCAGCATCTGCAGAATCTCATAAACACTGATAAAGCTGGATATCCAAAGCAACACAAATTCTGTTGGAACCTAGCAGGTCAGGCAGGGTCTATGGAAATAAATAAACAGCTGACATTTCGGGCTGAGACTCTCCTTCAGGACTGAGAAGGAAGGGGAAGATGCCAGGATGAAAAGGTGGAGGGAAGGGAAGGAGGTTAGCTGGTAAGTGAGAGGTGAAGGCAGGTGGGTGAGAAAGATAAAGAAGGAACCGCTTGTGTTTGTGGAAAAAGAAGGAATGTTTCAGATGAGGGAAGTTTTATCAGACCTGAGAGAAAGAGAAATAATCAAGTGGCAGTGGAATTGGGTGAGATCAAGTGCATGTCTGTGATAGAGTGATCACGTGTGGCAGGTGGGAGAAGGTACATTGACGGTGGAATTTATGGCTGCAGTGAGTCTGGCATGGTTTTGATTATAGACAGGGAGAAAAAGAACGTCATCTAAAGGTAGAAAATTCATTGTTAAATGCAGAAGGCCAAAACCTGGCCAGACAGAAGATAAGGTGTTGCTCCTTGTGCTTGCTTTGAGTCTCACTGTAAAGATCCCATATGGAGACACCGTTGCCCAGGAACAGAAAAGCCTACAACAAGTGGTGAATGCAGCCCTCCATCACAGGGAAAGCCCTCCCCACCACTGAGCACATCTGCAAGGAAGCAGCTTCCATCAGGTCCATGCCCTCATCTTATAGCTGCCATCCAGAAGGATATACAGGAGCTTTAGCACCCACACCCCCAGGTTCAGGAACACTTCAACCATCCGGCTCCTGAACCAGCTCAACACGGAACTAATCACTGAACGCAACCCACAGGCTCACTTTTAAGGACTCTACAACTCATGTTCTGAGTATAATTTATTTATTATTCATTAATATTTTTTGTATTTGCACAGTTTTTCTTCTTTTGCGTGTTGCTTGTTTATCAGTATTAGTTTGTGAGTAGTTTTTCATTGATTCTATTGTATATCTTTGTCCTAGGGTGGTGGGGTGGAGATAAGTCAAAGGAGGTGTAAGGCACTCCTTCCCTCCTCTAGCCTGCAGGTCACCCTTGGACGATGTGTAGCACCTGCTTAGCACCCGATCAGGGTCTTGGGAGCAGGTGGTGGATGGTCGTATGAGCGGCTGGTGCAGATCACAAGTCCTGGTTATGTGACCACTGACACCAGGCAGACAATCTCCGAAGAGTATTGATAATGGCTGGGGTCACCCGTCTTGTAAAGACACTGCCCAGAAGAAGGCAATGGCAAAACCGCTCGCATAGAGAAAATTTCCAAGAATAATCATGGTCAAGACCTTGATCTGCTACACCATACAATACAGCACATGATGATAATGATTCTTTGTTCTACTGTGGGCGCCCACAGGAAAATTAACCTCATGGTTGTATATGACGACATATACATACTTTGATAGGTTTCTTGATTAGGCAGGGCTTCAAAGGTTATGAAGAGAAGGCAGGAGGTTCAAATCCTCCCCCCCTGCCTGTGAGGAGTTTGCACGTTCTCCCTGTGACTGCACAGGTTTTGTCTGGGTGCCCCAGGGTGCTCCCACAGTCTAAAGGTGTACCAATCAGTTGGTTAACTGGGCACGGTAAATCCTCCCATGATTAAACTCAGATTAAATCGGGGAATTGCTGGGTAGCATGGCTCAAAGGGGTGGAATGGCCTATTCTGTGCTGTATCTCAATAAATACATAAATAAAATAAATGTTGGTGCCAGGAGCATAGCAACACTCACAGGCAATCCCCCGCACATCACGGACTGTATTGTTTTTGATGCAGACGACACTTCACTGTGTGATTGGATGTCTGTCGATGTACATCAGACAAATAAAACTAATTTTTACCTTTAACCTTTTGATCTGGATGTTGCCATGACGAGTGGATCTGAGTCATCTGCAGATATCGGCCACGCATGCTCTCTGTCCTGTAGAACTATATAGAAGAGTTTAAAACTATGAGAGACATTGATAAGGTGAGTAGTAACAGTCTTTCTGCAAGGGTAGGGGAGTCCAAAACTAGGGGACATAGATTTAGGGTTAGAAAGAAATGATTTAAAAAGGAACTGAGGGGCAATTTCTTTCACAGAGGGTGGTGAGTGTATGGAATGAGCTGCCAGAGGAAGTGGCTCAGGCAGCTACAATGGTATCATCGAAGAAAGACTTGAATAGGTACATGGAGGGGCCAAGCTCAGGAAATTGGGAACAGCCAGGTGGGCAGCATGGTCAGTATGGACTAGTCGGGCCAAAGGGCCGGTATACATACCGTATAAATCCATTACTCTATAACCCATGTTGTCAAAGTGTTCCCTGTGCTTGTGAGGAGCAGAGGTCAAGATAAAGAATAACGTTATTTGTTGCATGTGCATCGAATCATTAAAACATACAGTGAAACATGTCGTTGGCTTCAAATCAAATCAGTGGGCATTGTCACAATGCATCTGGTGCCAGTATTTCATGCCCACAACTTACTAACATTCTAAGATCGGAACAGCACGTTGCTGGTCTCCGCTCTCGTTGTAGCAAGGGCAACCTTTCCCTCCCTTGCTGGGAGAGAGAGTCTGTCTGAGATACTGAAGTGCTGGTTTGTGGACTGAAGTCTAGATGGAATCTGGATCGAGGACTCTTCTGCTGGTGCGTGCCTGGTGGTGGGGTTTGGGTGCTACTGCTGGCATGAGTGGGGTTGGGGGGGGGGATGCTTTTGACTTTGATCCTGCTTGTGTGAAGGGAAGGGGGGGCTTCAGGACTCTGATGCTTCTATCATTCATTCTATGGGGTTTTTTGTTCTGTGGATGTCTGTGAAGACTGCAAAGTTCAGCTTATAAACTGGATACACTCTCTGATACTAAATGAGCCTTTGAAACTTTAACCCTAACCTGTACGCCTTTGGAATGAGGGAGGAGCCCGGAACACCTGGAGGAAACATGCAAACTCCTTACAGACAGGGGAGTTAACTGAACCCCGACTGGTGGTCACTGGTGCTACAAAGGACTGCATTAAGAAGCCTCATGACACCGTGGTTGTTGCTCATCCATTTTCGGGATTTTGCTGCGACAGGCAATGCCATCGTTTGTTGTCCATCTAGAATCAGAATCAGGTTTATTATCACTGACATATGTTGTGAAATTTGTTGTTTTCTGACATAAAATATACTATAAATTACAATAAGAATATAAAAGAATAAATAAATAGTGCCAAAAGGACCGTTCAGAGGAAGAAACTCATAGGTGAGCACTGGCAACGATGCGACCCAGGAGCTGAGGAATGACAGTCCCCTACGCAGAGAAGGAAATAAGAGGATGGACATAAGAATACCAGTGGAGCGTTGGAGGCACGACCGGGCGACATCATGAGAGAAATCATTCTCCATGAACAGGCATGGTCACCACAACAGTGCTAAACTGTTCCCTTTAAATAATCATAGAAAGCGGAAAACCCATGCCAGTCACAATTAACTTGACAAGGTTAAACAGAAAGCACAAGGGCCTAATGGCTCCAGTTAAGACAATTAGTAACTGCAGGTGCTTGAGAAACCTAGAGGCCAAATGCTCGGTATGCAGGGCTCTTGACAGAAGCTGTTCCTAAAACATTGTGTGTCTGCAGGCTCCTGTACCTTCTCTCTGATGGCAGGAGTGAGAAGAGGGCACGTCCTGGGTGGTGGGGGTCCTCCATGATTGATACCACCTTCTTGAAGTATCACCTTGTGAAGGTGTCCTAAATGATGAGATGCCAGTGGTGATGATGGAGCTTGTTTAGTCTACCACCGTCTGCAGCTTTTCCTGATCCTATGCCCCTCGCTACTCCTGAGCTGGAGCGTGCAATTATCACAGTCATTGAAACAGGCCCTTCAGCCCATCATGTTGATGCCTGCCATCAATCACCTGTCTTCACTAATTCCATTTATCAACACTTGGCCTTTGCCTTCAAACTTTTGGTGATTTAAGAATTCATCCAGGCATTTCCTCAGTGCTGTGGACTATTGTGCAGGTGCAGGTCAGTGGGTCTAGGCAGTCTAGCACAGACTAGATGGGCCAAAGGACCTGATTCTATGACTTTAATACTTACCTTGCCCATCTGCACAGACAGAGCATTCTACAGTTGAGGCTGGGACTGGAGTCACCGACAAGTAGAATGGTTCATCGTCTTATAAAACGCACATGAGTGGACCAGATGGATTTTTACAACAAGTCAGAAGTTTTAAGATTGGTTTTATTCTAAAACAATCCAGATTTATTGAATTACTTGGACTTAAGTTCCCGGGTAGCCACGTGGGATTTAAACTTATGCCTCTGAACCCACAGTCTGGCAACTCGCCCAGAGACTGTGGGCTATTGAAATCAGATGACCAATGGTGCCAACTATTATTTATTAGTCAGAAATGCAGTTAAGTACATAGAGGGTTCAAAACCACATTACACACCCAGACCTAAACTGCCATACATTTACAAATTGGAACAATGTCTAATCATTCCGTTGGTCAGCTCTGGATTCCAGAGTCAATCCCTGGAATCTTCTGCAAACACTCCGATTCCAACTCATTTGTCTACCACAAGTACACTGAAACACACAGTGGAATGCATCGTTTGTATTGCTGGGGGCAGCCTGCAAGTGCCTACAGATGCTGGAAATCCAGAGTAACACACACAGAACGCTGGAGGAACTCGGCATCTGTGGAAATGAATGGTTGACATTTCAGGCCGAGACCCTTCACCAGGACTGGAAAGGAAGGGGGATGAAGCTGAAATAAGGAAGTGCGGGAGGGAAAGGAGGGCAGATGGTAGGTGAGCCCAGGTGGGTGGGGGAGGGGGACGAAGTAAGAAGCTGGGAGGTGACAGATGGAAAAGGTTAAGGGCTGGAGAAGAAGAAATCTGATAGGAAAGGAGAGTGGACCGTTCATTAGCTCACACTGAGATGACAGAAGTTGCCTGACCTGTTCAGTTCCTCCAGCATTTTGTGTGTGTTATTCAACAGAGCAGATCCACTTTGTTCAGCAAAACAGAACAACAGCAGCCCTGATGAAGGGTCTCAGCCTGAAGTGCCTTGTTCCTCTCCGTAGAAGCTGAATCCCTTGTGTTTATGAACAGCAAGACAAGCCCCTTTCCTTCTCCCATCCACTCACAGAGATGGAGACAGCGCTGCGTCTCAATAAATAAGTAGCCCCCAGCACCGGCCACCTCCGGGCCTTCTGCCTCCTTTGGAGTCGCGGACTCACAGACATGGGGCCTTCAACTCCCCACGGACCAGATTCATTCTGGGGAACACGTTAACACTGGACGATGGCGTCTCTGTATCCAGAGAACCTCAGGAAACAGGATCTGTGTTCAAAAATTAATCAAATCAAGATTTATGAAACCACTTAAACATGGTTGCAGCTGTTAGGAAATAGTCGGAGTAAACATGATTTAGCGAGCTCAGTTTAGTTGTATTAATCATCCATAGCTCCATCTATCATCATCTGATTGCAGCTTCTCTAAATAATGTTTTGCTTCTTGAATTGTCAATGAATTTGAAGATTCTCCACAGACACTTGGTTAAATGTTGATTCAATAAGGCAGGAGGTGCCGCACGATTAGCAAGATAATGCCAGTTCTAGTGAGGAAAAAAAAATGTTGGTAACTGAACAGCGTCGACAAATTCTGTTTGTGAGATGCCAGCTGGCTCCCCAGCTCCCTCCACTTAATAAAGACGTACAGAACCACTTGAAAAGCGCATCACGGAAGGAGTGTAATTGCATACAGAAACGTGAAGATTAGCTTTACTTATCACCTGTACGGTGCCGGAAGTGTGGTGACACTTGTGAACTGCCCCCAGCGCATCCTCAGACTGTACAAGGTCTTTCACTGTACATTCTCGTATTTCAATATACAGTACTGTGCAGATGTCTTAGGCACATTTTATATATATATATAGGTTGCCTAAAGTTTTTGCACAGTACTGTAGTAATTTTATGGATTGCACTGTGCTGCTGCTGCACAAAAAACCGTGACACAAGTGAGTGGTGATAAACTCGATTCTGATCTGAGTCTCTATTGTGGACTGAGAGTGAGAAGGGGACAGGGAGAGGGAATCATGGTTGGGAAAAGGGAAAGGGAGAGGGGAGGGAGTGGGAAGCACCAGAGAGACATTCTGAAATGATCAATAAACCAGTTATTTGGAATCAAATGACCTTGTCTGGTGTCTCAGGGCTGGGTGTGTCAACTCCAACACCATACCCCATCCTCGTTACCCCTTCTCTGCCACCTGTCCCACACCCCTCTGGTGGCACTCCAACCTCACCGTTCCCAGCATTCTTTGCCCCCACCAGATTTACAAACTCGCTCTCCACTCCACATTGATAAATACAGTACTGTGCAAAAGTCTCAGGCATCCTAGCTGTATATACGTGCCCAAGACCTTTGCACAGTAGTGTACATCAAAACACGATGTGTCAAGTCAGAATCAGAATGAGATTTAGTATCACTGACATATGTCATGAAATTTGTTGTATTGTGGCAGCAGTACAATGCAATATGTAAAATATACTACAAATTGTAGTAATATATCTCTCATCGTTATCATTATGTGACATTATATGACATGGGTAATCATGATCTCATCCATGTCAATGACTTCTTGGTAAATTTTTCTGCAGAAGTGGTTTGCCATTGCCTTCTTCTGGGCAGTGTCTTTACAAGACGGGTGACCCCAGCCATTATCAATACTCTTCAGAGACTGTCTGCCTGGTGTCAGTGGTCACATAACCAGGACTTGTGATCTGCACCAGCTGCTAATACCACCATCCACCACCTGCATGACCCTGATTGGGGTTTGGGTGGGGGCCAAGCAGGTGCTACACCTTGCCCCAGGGTGACCTGCAGGCCAGCGGAGGGAAGGAGCACTTCACACCTCCTTTGGTAGAGACATATCTCCTCTCCACCACCTGAAAATATATATTAAAAAATTAAATAAGTAGTGAAGAAAGAGAGCAAAAGTGATTGCTGAGTGTGTGCTCTTGGCTCATGTACCATAGTGTAAGAGAAGAGGGCATGTCCTGGATTCATGATGAATGCTGCCTTCGAGAGGCATCACCTTTTGAAGGTGTATTCGAAGGTGGGGAGGCTAGTGCCCATGATGGAGCTGGCTGAATATCAAATCAGCGAGGATGTGCTGGGCCTAACTGGTATGTCTCTGGAATGTGGGAGGAAACAGGAGCAACTGGGGAAAATCTGGCTGGTCACGAGGAGAACAGACAAACTCCTTAAAGACAGTGAAAAGAATTGACCCCCAAAATTACAGCTGGCGCTGTAAAGTGCTGTGCCAACTGCTACGCTATCATGCCACCCTGAAGACAATCATCACAATGGTTACTCTTTTCCATTCCCTTCTCTGAAAACTTGAGTTTGTTCGAGCCGCTTGTGTTTGTCTCCCTGAGAATAAAGATTCATTATTCCTTGAAAGTGGTATCACAGGTAGATGGGGCCAGAAAGAGAGCTTTCGGCATTTTGGCCTACATAAATTGGGTTATTGATTCCGGGAGCCAGGATGTTCTGTTAAGGTTGTATATGATGTTGGTGAGGCCTAATTTGGAGTATTGTGTGCAGTTCCGATCACCTACCTACAGGTGTAAGAGTACAGAGAGTATTTTTAAGGATGTATAAATGGTTTGGCACAGACTAGATGGGTCAAAGAGCCCGTTTTTGTGCTGTACGTTTCTATGACTCTATGTTGCCAGGACTAGAGGACGTGGGTCATAGGGCAAGTTTGAATAGGTTAGGATTTTATTCCTCAAAGTGTAGGAGAATGAGAGGAGATTTGATAGAGTTATACAAAATTATGAGGGGCATAGATAGGGTAAATGCAAGCAGGCTTTTCCACTGAGGTTGAGTGAGGCTAGAGCTAGAGGTCATAGGTTAAGGGTGAAGGGTTTATGGCGATCCTGAAGGGGAACTTCTTCACTGAGAGGTGGTGCGGGATTGATTGCAGCATTTAAGATAAGCTTGGGTAGGTGGGTAGGAGGGAGGAACGGGCCTTGTTTTTGCTGTTGTTGTTTTGTTTCCACTAAGCATTGTGGGCACGCCATGTTGTCACCACGTAATGTGTCGCAACACTTGCGAGCTGCCCCCACAGCATCCTTGTGTGTGTTGGTTGTTAACCCACATAAGGCATTTCACTGTACATTTTGGAAAATAACTGACAAATAATTTGAATCTGGAACATGGGAAGGTGTACGGGGGGCTACGGTCCAGGGGCGGGTTGATAGGACTAGGCAAAATAGCAGTTCGGCACAGAATAGATGGGCTGAAAGGCCTCCACCCGTGCTGTAGTTCTCTGTGACTCTATGACCTTTGTAACCCTCACAGGCTCCGGATTAAGCTGCTCCATTCGCTTTGCAGCACAAGAGGTGCTGGAGGGACTCAGCAAGTCAGGCAGCATCTGTGGGGAGGGGGGAATGGACAGTTGATGTTTTGGGTCGAGACCTGTCATCTGGAATGGTAGGGGAAGGCAAAACCAACTAGGCCAAAGAGATAGAGTTCAAAGTTCAAAGTAAATTTATTATCAGAGTATACGTATGTTATATACCACCTTGAAGTTCACTTACCTGGAGGCATTTACAGGAAAATAAAGGAAAAGAATAGAATTTATGAAGAACTGCATATAAAATGAGTCTGAAATACATTTATTTGTTCAATTAACAATCTTATTAAATCCGAGATAAATGCTTCTTTTTATAAAGAGTTGGGAACAAGATGTTCTTTTAGTGAAGATCCTGTCACAATTGATTCGACTATCTTTGGTGAGGTTCCAAAGTTTGTCCTAAGAAGGCTTCCAAGGAGACTCAGAATCAGAACCAGGTACAGTACATGTTGCGAAATGTGTTGTTTAGTAGCAGCAGTACAGTGCAATACACAAATATATTATGTCACAGTAAGAAATATATATATAAAAAACACAGGTCATGCCAAAAGTGAGAAAAATAATGAGGTAGTGTTCATGGACTGTTCAGAGATCTGATGGTGAAGGAGAAGAAGCTGTTCCTAAAAAAATCCAGTGTGTGTCTTCAGGCTCCTGTACCCCCTTTCTGATCGTAGAAATGAGAACGGGGCATGCCCTCAGTAATGGATGCCCCCTACTTGAGGCATCATCTTTTGAAGATGTCCTTAGTTTTGGGAAGGGGAATGCCCATGATGGCGCTGGTAGCTTTTCCCGATCCTGTTCAGTGGTCCCTCCATACCAGAGAGGGATATAGCCAGTTGGAATGTTCTCCACGCTACATCCGTAGTCACCTGGCTGGATTATAATTTCTTGGTTTGGTCTGCTGGACTTTCACATCTTCAGTGATGCTACCAAATTGCACGTTGTCATTGGTATTCTCTCAATGTAGACCTGAAAATCGTCAAGAATAATTAGTTTTCTCTTATGTTCATTATTGTTCTACAGTGGGACTGGACTGGTGAATAAAGGGAGGGGAGTGAGAACCAATGGGGTTTTTGCTAATTCATCCCACTTCTCTTCCACCTCAAACAATTTTCTTGCCTCTTTCTAATGAGAATTCCATTTATCTTTCTCAACTGTGGTACTGTATACTGTTGCGGCCACCCTGCTACAGAAAACACGACATTAAACCGGGACGATTGCAAAGAAGATTTACGAGGATGTTGCCAGGACTCAAGGGCTTGAGTTAGAGGGAGAGGTTGGCCAGACTGAGACTTTAAGCCCTGGAATGTGTGCGACTGAGGAGTGACCTTGCAGAGGTTTATAAAGTTTTGAGGAGCATAGTTAGGATGAATGTGATTTATTTTCCCAGGGAATGAGTTTCAAAAACTCAAGCAGATTGGTTTAAGGAGAGAGAGGAAAGACCTGAGAGGCAACTTCCTCTTGCAGAAGCTGGGAGATATATGGGACTGAGCTGCCAGAAGAAATGGCTGAGGCAGGTATAATAACTAGATTGAAAGGACATTTGGACAAGTACACAGATAGGAAGGGGTTCAAAGCTCAAAAGCTCAATGTTCAAAGTAAATTTATTATCAAATCACCATATACTACCTTGAGGTTAATTGTCTTGCAGGCATTCACAGGAAAATAAAGGAATACAGTAGAAATTATGAAAATAATACATAACAATTCCTTATGAAAAATATTCCTTAGTTATAGACAATAGACGCAGGAGTAGGCCATTCTGCCCTTTGAGCCAGCACCGCCATTCACTGTGATCATGGCTGATCTTCCACAATCAATACCCCATTCCTGCTTTCTCCCCATATCCCTTGGCTCCGCTATCTTTAAGAGCTCTATCTAACTCTTTTTTGAAAGCATCCAGAGAATTGGCCTCCACTGCCTTCTGAGGCAGAGCATTCCATAGATCCACAACTCTCTGGGTGAAAAAGTTTTTTCTCAACTCTGTTCTAAATCGCTTACCCCTTATTCTTAAACTGTGGCCTCTGGTTCTGGACTTCCCCAACATCGGGAACATTTTCCCTGCCTCCAGCGTGTCCAATCCCTTAATAATCTGATATGTTTCAATCAGATCCCCTCTCATCCTTCTAAATTCCAGTGTATACAAGCCTAGTCACTCCAATCTTTCAACATATGACAGTCCCACCATCCCGGGAATTAACCTCATGAACCCATGCTGCACTCCCTCAATAGCAAGAATGTCCTTCCTCAAATTTGGAGACCAAAACTGCACACAACACTCCAGGTTAGTGGGATATGGGCCGAGCTCAGGCAAGTGGGATGAGCTCAGATGGGAATCTGGGTTGGTGTGGATGAGTTGGACCAAAAGGCCTGTTCTTATGAGTCTAGCTCTCCATCTCATTCATCTTCAAACCCTTTGGTTCCTGTTTAGTTCTCTCCAATTACGCTTGATCTTAAAACTTACCTTCTGCTTTTTCTATATTCTGATGGATGTTTTTTGAGCCAGCACATTACCTCTATCTCCCTCTCCTCAGCTGCTGCCTGGCCCCCTTGCTGTTTCATCTTGAGGTCAAAAATGGAGAGAGTTCAAAGGAGGTTCACGAAAATTATTCCAGGATTAAACGGCTTGTCATAAGAAGAGCATTTGATGGCTGTGGGTGTGTATTCATTGGAATTCAGAAGAATGAGGGGTGACCTCATTGAAATCTATCGAATGGTGAAAGGCCTTGATCGAGTGGATGTGGAGAGGATGTTTCCTATGGTGGAAGAGTCTAAGACCAGAGGCCACAGCCTCAAAATAGAGGGCAGTCCTTTAGAATGGAGATGAAGAGAAATTTCTTTAGTTAGGTGAATCTGTGGAATTCTTTCCACAGGCAGCTGTCTTTATGTATATTTAAGGCAGAGGTTGATAGATTCTTGATTGGTCAGGGCATGAAGGGATATGGGTGAAAACAGGAAATTGGAGCTGAGAGGAAAAAGGGATCAGCCATGATGACATGACAGAGAAAACTTGATGGGCCAAATGGCCTAATTCTGCTCCTATATATATTTTTTTTTTTTAAATTTTTTTATTAGTTTTTCAAAGCATTTTACAAATTAAAAACCCCAAATCCCAATGAGGAACATTAAAACAGTGCAAAATTAAGCATACAATAACAATATGCTACAAAGGAAGAGAATTTAACAAAAAAGCACCTAAATTAAAGACAAGTAAGCTTAGTGTCCTCCCCAAGCCCCACAACACAAGAGAAAACAACAGCAACTCCAGACCAACCACAACACAATATAGAGAGTATAAGTCAGGACAGCCAAACTCCCAGACTGAATACACTCAGCAACAGAGGATAATAATGCCTTCTACCAGAAAAAAAAGGAGCTGAAAGCAAGGGACCGAAGACAAAAAAAAACCCTAGTCAAGAGGAAGGTTATGAAAGTACTCGATAAAAGGTCCCCAGACCTTATGGAACTTTAGATCCGAATTGAGAACTGAATAATGAATTTTTTCGAGGTCCAAGCAGGCCATGATATCGTTAAGCCATTGAGCATGAGTGGGCAGGGCAACATCTCTCCATCTGAGGAGGATCAAGCGTCTAGCCAGGAGAGAGGCAAAGGATAATATTCGGCATTTGGTCGGACCCAGACATAAATCTGTCTCGCCCCAAAAACCAAACAGAGCAATTAAGGGGTTTGGTTCTAGTTGCTGATTCAGAATACACGATAACGTAGTGAAGACATCTTTCCAGAATTTCTCCAAGCTAGGACAGAACCAGTACATATGGATGAGAGAGGCCACGCCCCTCTTGCATTTATCACAGAGTGGACTAACGCTAGGGTAGAATCGAGATAGTTTAGATTTAGACATATGGGCTCTATGAACAATCTTAAACTGTAAAAGGCAGTGGCGAGCACAAAGAGAGGTTGAGTTAACCGATTTGAGAACCGAATCCCAGCTCTCCTCAGATAAGGAGATATTTAAATCCTGCTCCCAGGCCATTTTGATTTTATCCATAGGGGCCCGTCGTAAGGGTGCTAGTTTATCTCGGATGATTGATATTAAGCCTTTACCTAGTGGATTAATGGAAAGAAATAGGTCCATAGTATTTTTCGCAGGCATTTCAGAGGTTAGGAATTAAAGGAGCAATAAAGTGTCGGATTTGGAGATATCTGAAAAAATGAGCATTGGGCAGATTGAACTTAACAGAGAGCTGCTGAAAAGAAGCGAAGCGATTATCAATGAAAAGATCTTCAAAATGTCTAATGCCCTTCCTTTACCAAACCTGGAATGCTGAATCGTATGTAGTAGGTAAAAAAAAGGTGATTATGAGCAACAGGGCTGGAAACGGAAAACCCCTGGAAACCATAGCATTTCCTGAACTGAGTCCATATACGCAAAGTGTGTCTAACAAAAGGATTAGCTATTGATCTGGGCAGACTACTTGGGAGTGCAGAGCCAAGAAGTGCAGAGATAGATAATTCTTTAGTGGAGCTCAACCCCATCGCCACCCAGTTAGGGCACTCGGGTTGGCCATGGAAGAAAGACCAAAAGGTAGCACAATGTATATTAGCTGCCCAATAATATAAACGAAAGTTAGGTAAAGCCATGCCACCCTCTTTTTTAGATTTTTGGAGATGGATTTTATTAATTCTAGCTGCTCCTATATTTTATCATCTTATGGTCTTATAAATCAAAGATGAGTCTGGATTTCACAGGGTCTTACGAGGGAGAAACATATCTCTCAGTAACAAAAAGCTCAGCAGAAGATGCACTTGTTGTAGCAGTTGGTAAATTTCCATTTTCCCCAGAACTACTGGTGGAATTCTACACTGGCATCACAGAGCGCATCCTCACATATAACAATTACAGCATGGAAACAGGCCATCTCGGCCCTTCTAGTCCATGCCGACGCTTACTCTCACCTAGTCCCACTGGCCCGCACATCAGCCATCTCTGTCTGGTTTGTTGCAATATCCTGTCACAATCTACTGTGAACTGTTAGGTCAACAGAAAAGGTTATTGGTTGCAGTCTACCATGACTGCAGCACTTGTATGTGTCCAGTACAAAGAAATGAATAGGAAAAAATATTGTGGACACTACCCACCCTGTAAACTTCCTATTCAGAATGTTCCCATGTAGAAAGGGCTGCAGGACTATTAAAACAAAAACTTCATGCCATCTTAAAAATTTCTTCCCCCAGGCAGTTAATTTGATCAACCATTTTAATTACCCCGCTGCACCCCACCCACCTCTATTACCTCAGTCACTGCACTGGAAACCCTTTTAAACCACTTTTTACTGTGTAATGCTGTTTACATTGTAAATACGTGCACACTTCAAAGTTTAAAAAGTTCAAAGGACATTTATTATGGAAGCATGCATACATTATACAGCCTTGAGATTTGTCTCCCTACAGCCAGCCACAAAACAAAGACCACCCCCCCAAAATCCCATTTCAGAAAAAGACCGTCAAACAGCCAATGTACAGAGAGAGAAAAGAATAATAAATTGTGCTAACAACAAAAGTAAGCAAATAGTATTCAGGGCTGAAGTCCATGGAGAGAGTGCCATCCACAGTCCCTCAGTTCAGATCAGCAAGCTGAACCAGCCCATCCCTCGCCTCTGTCCTTGACATTCTGACCATTTCAACCCAACATGGCGCTTAACATTGGGATCAGTCGCTGTGATATAGTCTGAGGCCCAGATCCCATTGCCTCGATTCGGGCTGTACCCAACATTTCCAATTTGACTTGGTGTTTAGATAGATTTTATTCCATATCTATACTCCAACCTCTAACTTTAATTTTATTCTTTAGAATTGTTGACTGTTTTTTGTTGTACGTCACACCCTAACCAACACGCCACATCGAATTCCTAATTCACATAAATGTATATGGCAAATAAAGTTGATTTTTGATCCTTGATCTGTGATCAAACTGAAGGAACGAGAGGTTAAGGAGCAAAGATGGAGTGAGTTATCAATGGTAGAGTCGGTCTTCACCAAACAGTCCAGTGCTGTTAAATTGGGGAGAAAACCATACAATTCAGCAGCTTGTGGAATAATATTTGCTGAAAAAATTAATGAGAATTTCTTGCTCTTTGGATAGATTCTCTCTTCTCATCAAATGACCCCAGTCAGCTGGTCACAGAGTAACAGTTACTTACGAAGAAGTAGCAATTTTAGAAACTCTTCTTTCCTCATGATCATTTTCTGAACATCTGATTAATTTTAATTTACAAAGTCCGAGGGCAAAGAATGACCTTTAAATTCCTTTTTAATAAATGTGGGGACGGGAGTGGGCAGACAATAGGCGCACACTTGACCGTTGCTCCTTGATAATCTAACGCTCGTTGTCAGCGATGATATTTAATGTGCCTCATGAACCAGCAATTAAAAGGTTTTTAAGGAGCATCAAAAGGATTGCTGCATCCCCATTCTGAGGAAATTATCTGAAGCACATTAAATTTACAAAGCTTAGCGAGCTTAAACAGATATTGATGGATATTGCCCTTGGCTGACGCATCCCTTACTCACACCCAGTCCTTTGGCCAGGCATTCCCGCCCTCACATAAATCCCGTCAATTCACTGGCATGTGCATGTGATGTGATTCACACAAATACACACATAGACACATAGACACATACACATATGTGCACATATGCACCCATACAGAAACACACACAATTACATTCACTCAAACATATCACCCCAAACGACGCCCATACATGTGCACATGTTCACACCTGCCTCATACTTACACACACACACACACACACACACATACACACCACACCTGAGACAGTCTGCTAGGGTTGAGAAAGCAGGGTAGAAGAGTCACAGGCTAGCTGTGATCCAGTGGGATGTTTAAAGTTCAAGTCAAAGTCGGGTTTATTGTCAAACTTGTAAGTCCATGTGTGGACAGGTGCAATGAAAAACTTACAGCATCAACACAGGCACGGAGCATCAGATAAACAACATGCACAAGAAAAAACATAAATTAAACACAAATTGTACATTATTTTTACAAGAAAGAACTCACTTAGAACAAAATAAAAGCATCTTAGTGCAAAGTGATTGAAGTGGTTGTGGTGATTCAGGTTGTACCGATTTGTTCAGGAACTGGATGGTTAAGGGAAGTGGCAGGAGCCTCTTGTGCTGTACGTTACATAGCACCTGGCCACAAGGGATGAATTTTCCACCCACCAATGCACTGGTCACCCGCCCTTGAAGCGCGGTCTTGTAGTGAGCACCTGGTAAAGATAAAGGAATGATTAGCTTCATTTGTCAGACGTATATTGAAACAGACAGTGAAATGCATCGCTTGCTTTAAATCAGATTCGTGAAGATTGTGCTCAGCAGCCTGCAAGTGTCACTGTACATCCGGCGCCAACATCGCTTGCCCTGAACTCACTAATTCAAAGCTGTATGGCTTTGGAATGTGGGAGGAAACCTACTCGGACATGAGGAGAATTCCTTACAGGCAGCGGCAGGATCCGGTTGCTCTGAAATCTCTCCCCATTGATAGGAGTAGCCCTGTGTAGCACCGACCTCCTAAACCAACACACTGACCCTGTCTGCTGTGCCTCACTGAAAAGTACAGCACAGAAGGAGGCCTTTCAGCCCATCTGGTCCATGTTGAAACACTTAAACTGTCTTCTCCCATTGACCTGCTCTAGGACCCTGTCATCCAAACTTCGCTTAAGCATTGAAATCCTGCCTGCATGCACCACTTGTGCTGGCACTCTCACGACGAGTGGAAAAGTTTCCCCTCATGTTCCCTCAAGCTTTTCACTTTTCTGACTGTGGAGAGGAAGAGTAGTGAATTCATGTTTTCAGTATTTATTTATATTTAAAAAAAAAATTATTTGCACATTTTGTCTTCTTTTCCGCACCGGCCTGTGTCCAGCACATAGTTTTCCATAATTTCCACCATCTCCAACAGGATCCCACCACCAAGCACTCTCTTCCTCCTGCTTTCCACAGGGATCACTCCCTACGCAACTCCCTTGTCCATTCGTTCCTCCCCACCGATCTCCCTCCTGGTACTTACCCTTGCAAGCGGAATAAGTGCTACACTTATCCCTACATCCTACACCACCTCCCTCACTCCATTCAGGGCCCCAAACAGTCCTTCCAAGTGAGGCAACACTTCACCTGTGAGTCTGTTGGGGTCACCTACTGGATCTGGTGCTCCCAGTGTGGCCTCCTGTATAACGATGAGACCCGACCTAGAATGGGAGACCACTTCACTGAGCACTTACAGAAAAAGCAGTATCTCCTAGTGGCCACCCATCTTAAGTCTACTTCCCTTTTCCATTCCGACATATCAGACCAAAGCCTCCTCTCCTGCCGCTATGAGACCACACTCTGGATGGAGGAGCGACACCTTATCTTCTGTCTGGGCAGCCTCCAACCTGATGGCATGAACGTCAATTTCTTAAACTTCCGGTAATGGCTCCCCCTTCTCTATTCCCCATCCCGTTTTCCCTCTCTCACCTTATCTTCTTGCCTGCACATCACCTCTCTCCGGTGCTCCTCCCCTCTTCTTCTGTCTTCTTTGGCATTCAGTCCTCTCCTAATAGATTCTCCCATTCCAGTCCTGTATCTCTTTCACCAATCAACTTCGCAGCTCTTCACTTCACCCCTCCCCCCTCCTGGTTTCACCAATCACCTTGTGTTTCTTCCTCTCCTTCCCCCACCTTCCAACTCTGACTCCTCAGCTTTTTCTCTCAGTCCTGCTGAAGCATCTCTTACTCCTTTCCATAGACGCTGCCTGGCCCTGCTGAGTTCCTCCGGCATTTCATGTGTGTTGCTTGGATTTCCAACATCTGTTTCTGTTTTTGAGCGTCGGGCTGCTTTTGCTCACTGTCCCGCGATCTTCGCCCCTCTCTCTGGAGGGTAGCTGTAGTCTCTGTGAGCATTGGTGCTGTTTTTACCCTGCCTATATGATGAACTGAGATTGAGGCTTGGGCCTACTCTGGCTGCTCAGGCAGTGGATCCAAGGGCTGAATATGGCTTGGAATGCTGTCATTTGCTCCCGTTGCTTGCACAACAAGTGATTTTTTTCCCCCTCTTTTATGGTCTTTTTTAAAATTGGGTTCTTCCAGTTTCTTGCTTTGCGGCTTCCTGTAAGCAAATAAATCTCAAGGCGTATAATTTATACGTTCTTTGATAATAAATATACTTGAATCTAATGTGGGAGGTCCTATCCCAATCCAAAACTTGTCAGGGAAGCAGGGAAAGTTTCCTTTGCTGTTGTCATAGATTCATTCAGCACAGAAATAGGCCACTTGACCCATTGTATTTGACCTGACCATTTAGATCATGGCTGCCAGAGACTAGTGGTGTTCCTCAGCGGTCAGTATCGGGACACTACTTTTGACATTATTTGTCAATAGTTTGGAAAATGGAATTCATAGCTCTGTGGCAAAGTTTGAGAATGATATGAAGATAGGTGGAGGGGTCGGTGGTGCTGAGGAAACAATGCGATTACAGCAGGAGGACTTGGACAAATTGAAACAATGGGCAGAAAATGGCAGATGGAATACAGTGTTGGGAGATGTATGATAAAAGGAACAACAGGGTTCAGGATTTCCATGGCTCAGGAGACGGCTCAGGATTTCCATGGCTCAGGCTGATTCAAGGCCGGTGCCCCTGACTGAGGTGTTGCGGGAGAACACGGAACGTCGGGAGCAGCGGGTTAGCTGTGTGTCCGGAGGCCTGAGCCCCTCTGGGGCTGACTCTCTGGGCGCAGTGCTCAGTAAGAGCGAAGCAACAGACTTTTAACATCGTAGATCAGCGAGTTGTTTGTTACGTCTCCCCTCTCGCTGTGAAACAGGGACACCTCTTTTTCCCTCATTAGGGAGAGAGCCTGTGGTATGTTGAATTACCGGGTGAATGAGTAGTCTTTGGGGAACTGCAAGTCTGTGTCTGTATTGATGCTTTGCTGCACGGTTGAGTACTTGGTGGGGGGTGCCGATGCCGTTTTGCTGGTGGGGAGGGAGGCCATTCCCTTGTTCCTGCTTGTGCATGGGAGGGGGGAGCTGAGGGGGCTTTGGGGGTTCTAACATTTAACTGTCATTCATTCTTTGGGGCACTTCTCTGTTTTCGTGGATGTTTGCGAAGAAAAAGAATTTCAGGATGTATATTGTATACACTTCACTGACATTAAATGTACCTATTTATTTACTATTTTTTAGTGCAGACTATTATTTAACTAGGGAGAAGGTTCAAACTTCAGAGGTGCAGAGGGACTTAGGGGTCCCTGTGCAAGACTCCCAGAGGGTTAATTTACAGGTCGAGTCTGTGGTAAAGAAGGCAAATGCAACATTGGCATTTATTTCAAGAAGGATAGGATGTAAAAGCAAGGAAATAATGCTGAGCCTTTATAAGACAGCAGTCAGACCACACAGTTTTGGGCCCAGTATCTCAGAAAGGATGTGTTGTCATAGGAGAGAGTCCAGAGGAGGTCCACGAGGATAATTCAGGGAATGAAGGGGTTAACATACAAGGAGCGTTTGGCAGCTTTGGGCCTGTACTCACCAGAATTTGGAAGGATGCGGGGGATCTCATTGAAACCGACCGAATGTTGAAAGGGCTAAATAGGGTGGATATGGAGAAGATTTTTCCTGTGGCCCCAGAATTAGAGGGCACGGCATCAAAATTGAGGAGCGACCTCTTAGAATAAAGGTAAGGAGGAATTTTTTTTTTAGCCAGAGAGTGGTGAATCTGTGGAATGCTCTGCCACAGACTGAGGTGGAGGCCAAGTCCATGGGTATATTTAAGGCGGAACTTGATTGTTTTCTGATCAGTCAGGGCATCAAAAGATATGGCGAGAAGGCAAGGTGTATGCGGTTGAGTGGGATCTGGGATCAGCCATGATGGAATGGCTGACCAGACTTGATGGGCTGAATGGTCTAATTCTGCTTCTATATCTTATGATCTTATGGTCCTATTATGCACAAAACATGCCCTTCAGCCCACAGTGTTGTGCCAACCTTTTAACCTACTGCATGGTCAACCTAACACTTCTCTCCCACATACAGTAGCTCTCCAACTTTCTAACATTCATGTATTTATCTAAGAGTCTCTTAAGTGTCCCTAATGAAACCGCCTCTACCACCACCCCGAATGCGTGTTCCATGCGCTGACTACTCTCTGTGTAAAAAATGAACTTCTGAATTCCCTCTGTACTTTCCTCCAATCACTTGAAAATTATGTCCCCTTTTTGGCCCTGGGAGACAAGTCTCTGGCTATCAACTCTATCTATCCCTCTTAGCGTCTTGCCCAGCTCTACGAAATCACATCTCACCCACTTTCACTCCAAAGAGAAGAGACCCATCTCACTCAGCCTGTCCTCATAAGACAGGCTTTCTACTCCAAGCAGCATCCTGACTTCTCTCTAAAGCTTCCACATCTTTCCTTATAATGAGGCATGCATTCACCCTACCTGTACCCCACATAGTTCAGATCTCCCCTCATTCTCCTGAAATCCAGTGAAGAACGTCCTAAAGTATTCAACCTCTCCCAATAACTCAGATCCTTAAGTAGCAGCAACATCATTGTGAACTTTTTCTTTACTCTTCCAAGATTATAAATATAGAGGGTAGCTTTATTTGTCACTTGTCCTTTGAAACATCAAAACACACAGTGAAGTGTGTCGTTTGTGTCAATGACCAACACGGTCTGAGGATGTTTGGAGGGCAGTTCACACATGTCTCCGTGTTTCTGTCATCAACATAACGCATTGACAACTTACTAACCCTAACTAGCCTCTGTGCCTGTGGAATGTGGCAAGAAAGCAGAACATTCAGTCTCCTTACAGACCACAGCTGGAATTAAACCCTACTATACTACCATGCAGTGCACATAGTTTGTAAATATTTCTCTAAAAGATGATGTTATAATGATTAACGCACAGAATACTAGAGGAACTCAGCAGATCATGTGGGATCTATGGAAGAGAATAAATGGTTGGCATTTTGGGCTGAGATCCTTCATCAAGACAGCTCATTCCTCTCCATCAGTGCGGCCTGACCAGCTGAGTTCCTCCAGCATCTTGTGTGTGTTGCTCTGGATTTCAAGCATTTTTTAGGATTTCTTGTGGCTATGTTGTAACGGTTATTGTGTGAAGGAAGTGAAGCAGTAGTGAAAGGGTTAAGTGCAATGCACTGTAACCAGAGGCATCCAGAGCTAAAACTCCCTGTTTATGGAAAGATGCTGTTTAATCGCACAGCCAGGAGTAATGGGAACACAGCGGTAGGAATGTTGTTCTTGGCCGTCCATGAGCAGCCTGAAGGAAGATTGGAGACGTCTACTGATTATTCCAGCATCTGACTTTAACTCTCTCACTGAAGGCTTCCAGATCTCAAATTAAATCTCAAATCTTAGCTCTCAGTATTTTATATTCATTGCACCAAGAAGTTTCTGACGTCAGTAAACTGAACGCGGCACTACAAACATCGCAATTTAATTTCCTTTGATTGCTTGCCGCTTCACATATGTAGCGAGTCCTTTGTGTGGTGTTTTATTGCAGTGGCTAATCAGTTTAAAGCAAGTGGTTCAAAGTTCAAAGTAAATTTATTAACAGATTACATATATGTCACCACGTACTAGCCTGAGATTCATTTTCTTGCAGGCATTCACTGTAGAACAAAGAAATACATTAGAATCAATGAAAATCTACACGCAAGAATAGACAAACAATTGCAAAAGAAGACAAACTGCAAATACGAAAAATAGAAATAACAGGAAAATAAAGGCATGCAATAGAATTTATGAAAATCTTTACATAAACAAAGATTGACACACAACCAATGTGCAGTGAGCAAATTGTGCAATAAGATAAATAACACTGAGAACATGAGTTGTAAAGAGTCCTTGAACGTCAGTCCGTAGGTTGTGGAATCAGTTCAGTGTTGTGGTGAGTGAAGTCATCCACACTGGTTCAGGAGCCTGATGGTTGAAGGGTAATAACTATTCCTGAATCAGGTGGTGTGAGACTTGAGATTTCTGTACCTCCTGTCTGAGGGTAATGGTGAGAAGGGGGCCTCGCCTGGGTTGTGGGGGTACTTGATGATGGATGCTGCTTTCATGTGACAGTGCTCCTTGTAGATGTGCTCAATGACAGAGAGGGCTTTGCCTGTGACGGACTGGGCTATATCCACAATTTCTTGTGAACTTTTCGATTCCAGGGCATTGGTATTCCCAAACCAGGACATGTTGCAACCAGTCAAGATGCTGTCTGCTACAGAATCTATAGAAGCTTGTCAAGGTTTAGAAAATAGAGGTGCTGATGTTCTTTCTGTGTGCTGACTGTGTGTTTACTGCACTGCTGTTTGTGGGAGCTTGCTCTGCGGTGAACCGACTGCAGTACTTCCAGCATTACCACTGCAATGTAAGAAGTGCATTATTGGTTGTAAAATGCGCAGGAGCAAGTTGAAGGTTGTAAGAGGTTCTAAAATTAATAAATCTTTCTTGCTACTCTCTCAATTAACCCAAGGCTCTTCCCTGTGCATTAATCTAGCTTCCCTTTAATGATATTGCCACAGTTCACTTCAGCCACTTGCTGTGGGAGAGCATTCTCCCACTACAGTCACCTGTCCCTGACCTCTCACTCTGACACTTACAGAAGTATGACCTTCTGCATTGCGGACAGTTCTGTTTATTGCCCAGCTAAACAAACAAACAGTAAGAGTTGGAATGAAGGGACATGAAGTCATCACTTGTAAACAGCTTACTCTTTGAGGCACTTCTACCACCTACAATCCTCCTCCCCACTGCGCAGAGGACCACCCAGTGTGACTAGCATCTGTGTCAACTCAGTGGCATCTCCCGTCATTCCTGCTGCAACAATCCAACACATCCCAAATCAAAGTTTTCTGTACCTGTCACTTGGTAACGGAATGCCACGTGATCGTAAGAAACTGCACAGAAATACGTGAACCAGTTTCCCTTCTATGGACTCTGTCTGTACCTCTGGCTGCCTCCTCAAAGCAGCCAACATCATCAAAGGTCCCCCCCCACCCCCGACTCCAGATATTCCCCACTTCTGCCCCATCCCGTCTGACAGAAGATGGAAAAGTGTGAACACATATACCACCAGGCTCAAGGACAACTTCTATCCTGCTGCTCTAAGACTATTAAATGGTTTCCTAGTACAATAAAATGGACTCTTGACCTCACAATCAACCTTGTTATTCTGCATTGTTCTACTTCAATACAATTTGCAATGAATTGACCTGTATAAACAGTATGCAAGACAAGCGTTACACTGCATCTTGGTATATAGAACATTACAGCACAGTACAGGTCCTTCAGCCCACAATGTTGTGTTCAACTTTTAACCTACTCCAATATCAATCTATCCTTTCCCCCTCCATTTTTCTGTCATCCATGTGCCTAATCAGGAGTCTCTTAAATGTCCCTAATGTACCTGCCTTTACCACTACCCCCTGGCAGGGTGTTCCACACACTCCTCACTCACTATGTAAAAAGACACTTCGTCAGCCGTCCCTCCATTGAGGACATTTTCATGAGGAGATGCAGGACGATATTCGGGGACGCTGGTCACCCTAACCATAAGCTGTTTCATCTGCTTGTGTCTGGCAAACACTACCGCAGCATTAAAGCCAGGGCCAACAGGCTACAGGGCAGCTTCTTTCTACAACCCATTAGACTTTGAACTTCACATGTCGGTAAAGATTTTTACTCCTTCACATTGTAGGATTGTTGTAAGATTTAAATAAATTCTAATTCTAATTCTATATTTTCCTCCAATCACATTAAAGTTATGCCCCTTCATATTAGTCATTTCCACCCTGGCTATCCACATGATCTGCGCCTCATCATCTTGCTCACCTCTATCAAGTCACCTCACATTCTTTTTCACTCCTGAGAGAAAAGCCCAGGCTCACTCAACCTATCCTCTTAATGCTCACTAGTCCAGGCAGCAGCCTGGTAAACCCTCTCTCCAGCTTCTACATCCTTCTTACAATGAGGTGACTAGAACTGAATACAATACTTCAAGTGTAGTCTAACCAGAGTTTTATAGTGCTACAACATTACTTTGCAGCTCTTGAACCTAATCTCTAACTAACGAAGGCCAACACACCATACCATTATTAAAAACCATATCAATTTTCGTGGCAGCTTTGAGGGATTTATGGACGTGAACCCAAAGATCCCCTGTTCCTCCAAACTGCCATTACCCCTGTATTCTGTTTTCAAGTTCAATTTGCCAAAGTGAATCTCTTCACACTTTTCTGGGTTGAACTCCATCTGCCACTTCTCAGCCCAGCTCTGCATCTTGTCAATGTCTCGTTGTAACCCTTGGCAACTTTCTACTCTATCTGTACGTAACAAACCTTCATTGGTGGTTAGTCCCTTCCTTGCCAGAACGCTACACTGGCCTGTTCTGGTCCCTTTCACCTCTGTCTAGAAATGAATCTGTTTAATGACACGACCTCACAACTGAATTGGAATAACCCAAGAGATGAAATTCCTCTTCTTCCCCATTTTAAAAAGATAAGCCTTTCTGAACCTCATTCCAGATTCCTCACAAGGAAATCATCGTCTCCCTGCCAAACCACAGGAAAATCTCATCTCATTAGATCACCTCTTATTGTTCTCAACTCCACTGAATGCAGGCTCGGTTTCCTCAGCCATTCCCCGTGGTTTAATCCTAGAGTGAAGGCTATGGTCCCCTGTGGCTTGGGTAGAAAGCATTAACAACTGCTGGAAAAGAAGTTCTGTTCTTCTGTAAGGTCTCGAAGAAAGCCGAATCTGCTTTTCGCTGCCTTGAACCACAGCAAGAACTTCCATTTAAACAGCAAATTAAAGCTGGCAAAATCATCTGGAGGAACTTCAGAGGGGTGTCGTGAAACAAAGGCCACAGAAACAGACTGAGAGTTATTTTGACTAAGATGACATGAAATTTGTTGTTGGCCACAGAACAACGCAAAGACATTATATTTATGTGCATTACAAAATAAATAAATAAATAAATAGATAGATAGATAGATAGATAGATAGATAGTGTGGAAAAGGAACAATAGAACATAGAATATGCAACCTTATACTGCAGTGCAATACAGGCCCTTTGGCCCACAACATTGTGCAGGCCTTTTAATCTACACTAAGATCAATCTAACTCTCACTTCCCACTTTTCTTTCATATCTACATGCCTATCTAAGAGCTTTTTAAATGCCCCTAATGTACCTGCCTCTACCATTACCTCTGGCAGGGCATTCCACACACACACACATACCACTCAGAATCAGAAGCAGGTTTAATATCACTGGCAAACAACGTGAAGTTGTTGTTATGCGGCAGTGGTAAATTGCAATATATAACAATAAAACCTGTAATTATGGTAAAAAGCATACATATTTAAAAAGTCAAATGAAGTAACTAGTGCAAAAAAAAAGAAAAGTGAGTTAGTGTGCTCTTTGTGTAAAAATCCTACCTCTAACATCCCTCTTACACCTTCATCCAATGGCTTTAAAATTATGGCCCCCTCATATCAGCCATTACCCCCTGGGAAAATGCCACTTGATCCGTGGCTCTAATATTCTGTACAGAAAAGGAATAAGGAGATAGTGTTCATGGGTTCATGTACTGTTCAGAAACCCAGCAGCTGAGGGGAAGAAGTTCTTCCCAAATTATTGAGTGTGAGTCCTCAGGCTCCTGTACCTCCTCCTCCCTGAAGGTAGTAATGAGAAGTCAGCATGTCCCTGATTATGAGTGTCCTTGGTGATGTCAGGAGAAAGTTGTTTTATGCAGAGAGTGGTGAGTGCGTGGAATGGGCTGCTGGCAGCGGCGGTGGAGGTGGAAGCGATGGGAACTCCTAATAAGAGACTCCTGGATGGCTACATGGAGCTTAGAAAAATAAGGGGTTATGGGTAAAGCCTAGGTAGTTCTGAGGTAGGGACATGTTCAGTACAGCTTTGTGGGCCGAAGGGCCTGTATTGTGCCATATGATTTCTATGTTTCTATGGTTCCTTTAGATTGGGAGATGGTGATGGGGACAAGCTTTCACTAAATATTAAATGTTCCCAATGGTAAGCTTGTCAAATAGCCTCCGGCCCAGCTTCTGGCCTTCATGCTGCTAAGCTCAGCTGAGCCATTTCTACTGATAGAAGGGGCAAAAGTGAGTTACTGGGGTCTTATTCCAGTCGCTTCAGGCAAACGGGACTCATCAGCTGTGGTTGGCAGCTCATCTAGGAGATGGAAAACTGATCTCTACTGCCTTGTGGATATACTCATTCATAGGGAGGGCTTTGCACCTGGAGCTCGAGTCCCTAAGGCAGCCCTGACTGGCAACTCCTGTGATGCAGCTAGTGTCAAACTGTATTGGTCTCTGCTGTTTCTTTGGAGTCGACAACTGCATGGAGAGGGGGAGCCTGCTGTGTGGGCAACAGCTTCCTCTCTATATCGTACCGCCCTGGTTTGCGTGCCATGGAGACAGCTGAGATGCAACATCCATGGTCAACCCAGACCAACAGAGGGCCTCAATAAGAGATAGATTGTGAGTTCTTCCGACACCGTTCCTTAAAGCTCTGCTTGATGGTGGGGAGGGTTTGTCCATCACAGAGCTGGCTGAGTCTCTGCAAAACTCCGTATTCTCCTGTGATTCTGTGAATTGGCGCCTCCTTACCAGGCTGTGATACAGGGAGCTGATCAAAAGCTTGGTCAACAAGATAGAGTTTACAGAGATGTGAAAATCTGCAGAGGCTGGAAATCCAAAGCAACACACAAAAAATGATGGAGGAACCCAGTAGGTCAGGCAGCATCTATGGCAAAGAGTAAACAGTCAATGTTTTGGGTCAAGACCCTTCATCCAGTGTTTACTCTTTGCCATAGATGCTGCCTGACCTGCTGAGTTCCTCCAGCATTTTGTGTGTGTTGCTTCAGATTTTACAGAGTTTCTTGAAAGATGAAAAAGAGGTGAAGAGAAGGAGAAAGTTAGGAAGGGAACTTCAGAGTCAAGTCAAGTGAAGTTTATTGTCATTTAACTACATACATGTATACAACCATATAATGTATACAGAAATGAGACAATGTCAGGGTGTAAAGCACAGTAGTACACATAACACAATAACTTATGGAGGCAAGGATAAAACCTACAGATGAATCACACATAATTAAAAAACTAAAGTGCATTAATATTAAATTAATATTGTAAGGTATGGAACAGATTAACCAGTGATACTTTGAATACAGTGCGGCCGGGAGCTCAGTAGCCTAATAGCCTATAGGGGAAGAAATTCCTGACCGTTCTTGTTTTTTATGCATTGGAATCTCCTGCCTAATGGTAGACAGGCAAAGAGGATGCTAAATGGATGGGATCCTTAATAATACTAAGGGCACTGCATCCAATATGCAGCATTCCTGATAAATGTCTCCACTGGATGGTAGGGAGACCCCTATAATCCTCTCCCAGCCCTTTGTAGGGACTTTGGGTCCGATGTTCAACTGCTCCCAAACCAGATGGAGATGCAACTTGTCAAGATGCTCTCCATGGTGCTCCTGTAAAACACAGTTAAGATTGCTTTCCTCAATCCTCTAAGGAAGTGGAGGCACTGCTCTGCCTTCTTGTGCAGGGAGGTAGCATTAAGGAACCAGTTGAGGTTGTCCGTGATGTGAACTCCTAGGAACTTGACGCACTTAATGGGGTTTTTTGAGTATCTTAGAAACTGCTGGTATCCATGGATTTTCTTGCACAACAACCTCTAGAGTTTACAGAAAATGGTGCAAAAAAAAGAAATGAGCAGCAGTTCTGTACGCAAAAATGCCTCGTTAATGAGAGAGGTGAGAGAAGTACAGCCAGACTTATTCAAGCTGACAGGAAGGTGACAGTAACTCAGTTAACCAGGCATTACAATAGTGGTGTGCAGAAGAGCGTCTCTGAATGTACACGTCAAACTTTGAAATGGATCGGTTACAGCAGCAGAAGACCTCAAACATGCACTCAAGTGGCCACTTCATGCGGTACCACCTGTACCTAATGAAATGGCCATCAAGTGGATTTCTTCTCACCCGTCAATTCACAATTAAAACTTTGGAGAGTGTCTTCAGTTTAAAGCGCAGAATGGCAGCATATCGGATTAGATCTGGGCATGCCGTTAAGGCTGGATGACAGCCACCCAGGATTGTACTGATATGTGTTTGAAAAAAAGTGCAAACTGAACCTACGTTTTTGAACCAAGCCCCAGGAAAATCTTCTTGTCGTCTCCCGTTGACTCAAACTGAAGGAAAAGAAATCGCTCCTTCTGTTACAGGGCTGCTCTGTTCATTGCCAGGATAAATAAACCACCTACCCTGGCCTTGCCAAGAACCTTTCTGTTATTGGGCTACACAACCAAATGTCACAATTCGTTATTAATAAATTGAAGGATGAAAGTTGCCTCATGTTGCTGAAGAATTAAAAGTTGGAAAAGCCAATTGGCCTCAGATCACAGACTCTGCAACTGGAATCTGGCAGTAATTCTCTCTGTTCCCTCTCACTAATGAGAGACAGTCGGGGATAGACTTGGACAAGAGCAATCAACATGCGGCAGGGATCTGAATTCCCAAGCGGATCAGTGCACCTCCAAAGCAGGATGTTTCCATCTCGTCCCTGCCAGGGGATTCATTGCCTTCCAGCTCTGCGATGCTGAGAAATGAAACGCTGGCCAGGATGCGGATGATCATTGATATTAATGGCTCAGATGACGCCTTTTGGCCCATCAGATGTAGTGCTAGCCTAAGAAGGGCTGTTTTGCGAAAATCAAGTGTCTGTTGAGACTCAGATTCAGATTCAGGTTCCGGTACAGGTTCAGTTTTACATACAGACTCAACTTCAGACTCTGCTTCAGATCCAGATCCAGATTCAGATTCAGCGTCAATTTCAGATCCAGATTCAGATTCAGATTCAGGTTCAAATTCAGATTCAGGATCAGGTTCAAATTCCGATTAAGATTCAGATTCAGATTCACACTCTGCTTCAGATCCAGATTCAGATTCAGCTTCAATTTCAGATTCAGATTCAGATTCAGATTCAGATCCAAATTCAGATTCAGCTTCAATTTCAGATTCAGATTCAGATTCAGATCCAGATTCAGATTCAGCTTCAATTTCAGATTCAGATTCAGATTCAGATTCAGATCCAGATTCAGATTCAGATTCAGATCCAGATTCAGATTCAGCTTCAATTTCAGATACAGATTCAGGTTCAGATTCAGCTTCAATTTCAGATTCAGGTTCAGATTCAGATTCAGATTCAGGTTCAGTTTCAGATCCAGGTTCAGGTTCAAATTCAGATTCAGATTTAGGTTCAGGTTCCAAATTCAGATTCAGAGTCAGATTCAGGTTGAGGTTCAAATTCAGATTCAGATTCAGATTCAGGTTCAAACATACTGTGGAATGCGCTGTTTGCATTTACAGCCTGCACAGTCCAAGGCCATGCTGTGGGCAGTCCACAAGTGTTGCTACACATTCTGATGCTGACGTAGAATGCCCACAATGTTCCAAAGAACAATACAAGCAGCAACAACAACAATGAAACAAGCCCCTTTCACTAATACGTGAAACACTGAAACACATAGGCAGGACAGGCCTCCTCCAGGCTTCCAGTCCCTGGCCCTGGACACAAAACAACAACAACAACAGCAGCAAAACAAGCCTCTTTACCACCTTCCCCATCCACCAATACACACACAGACAAGCCAGCTTCAGGTGTCCAGTAGCTGGCCCCAGACTTGCAGACTCGCAGATCTTCCAGTACCTCATTTGCTGCAGATGAGGCCTGACGAATATCAACTGATTATTCCCCTCCATAGATGTTGACTGACCTGCTGAGTTCCCCCAGCATTTTGTGTGTGCTGTTGTTGATGATTGTGAGCATGTGTGTGCTTGAGTTTTTATATATAGGCATGTATGTATTTATATACAGGTGTGTTTATATCCAGGATTGAATATGTGTATATATAGTATGTATTCTGATAATAATTTCACTCCTATTCTTAACACTTCATTTTTTCTTATTATTATTGATATATCGCTTAGCTTTGTTAATCAGTTATTTACTAATTTAATTATTTATTGTACATAATGACATATTGACTTAATGTATCTATTTTTGTTAATCTTCAATAATAATTAATAAAAATATTTAAAAATGTAATAAGTTCACTCTGAACTTTGAATGTGTGTGTGTTTATATGTTTATATACAGGTATATATGCACACGTGCACTTGTGTGTGTGTTCATTTATGTGTACGTATGTGTGTGCGTGCATACGTGTGTGTGTGTTTGTGTGAGCATGTGTGTGTTCATGTGCGTGAGTGCATGTGTATGTGTATTCATGTGTGTGTGTGTGTGTGTGTGTGTGTGTGTGTGCATGCATATGTGTGTGTGTGTGTGTGTGAGTGTTCATGCGTGTTTGTGTGATCTTGCTACGGTAAATGGAAATGAGAAAGGAACTGTGGCAGCATAATTCCCTACCTCACTCCCACCCTGACCTCTCTGTCTGTGACCTCCTGCACTTGTACAACACCTCTGGGCATCTGCTGAATTTGGTATCAAATTCTACATCTGAGAACTCACTGACTCTGCATCAAAAATGACCATTTCTGTTGTAAATTAATCCATCTGTGAATTTAGTTCAGTCTCTCTCTCTTCCATTGCCTGCGATCTTACAAAGCTATAGAGTGGGCAGTCTTCTCTGACGATTACTGGGGGGGCTTGTGAGATCCCGAAAGTGACGCTGAATGAAGTTTAGCCTTCTGGTGCTTAGCTCCTGGTAGGGTCATCCATGGCTCTGAGGTCAAGGGGGAGTTTCCAGCCGAAGAATAGTCCAGCCAAGGTCTCAGCAGTGGAAGATGATGAATCACAACGGCAGTGAAGGTGGAAGAAGGCGGCAGCAGTGGAGGCTCCCCAGTCATCCCAGACTCCGATCTTTGTATGGAGGCTGTCCGCACATTAAACAAAGTCATGCACAGACATTCTCCATTAAGGGAATCCACCGTAACATCCCAGATGACGTTTGGTGGTAAAGGGGCCAGTCTGGTCTAGTCTCACACTATGTGGATCCTGGACCAGCCTTTACAGCTGCCAGAAGACCAACAAATAGACAACACCTTAGGAGAGCTGATGAAGGGTCGACAGCACTTCTCCCTATAGATGCTGCCTGGCCTGCTGTGTTCCACCAGCATTTTGTGTGTGTTGTTGTTTGAATTTCCAGCATCTGCAGATTTCCTCGTGTTTACCTTAGGAGAGCATTATACAACAATGACCTGGCTTCCACAGCACTCCTTGGGAATGAACTCCACAGATTCACCTCCATCTAGTTGAAGAAATTCCTCCTCATCTTCTTTTCTAAAGGGGCGCCCCTTTATTTATGAGAGGGCAAACAGGAGCGAGATATACCAGCTAGTTGAGTGGTGTCACAGCAGCAACCTTGCACTCAACGTCAACAAGACCAAAGAGCAATTTGTGAAGTTCAGGAAGGGTAAGACGAGGGAACACGCGTAACCAGGAGCAGCTGCAATTTCCCCCGGAACACAGCAATGGTGCTTCAAAGGAATTGCACACAATTGTGTCGATATTGCAGTTAAGTGCTATTTAAAAGACTGACGGCTGGCAATTAGAGATCGCAAAATTTCCCAGCTCTCTGAATGTGCTGACTGAATGCCAAAAAAATTCCCACACTGGAATAAAACCTGTTATTTTAATCCGTGCCATTAGCTAAGAAAAAATAAATACTAAACTGGTGAAGGAAGGAAAGGAACTCAGTCTGATCTGCAGCCATGGCTAATTAAATTTGAAGTCTTCCTCTGCCCAGATATATTGGGTGATGTGTCGGAAATGGCTCCCTTGTTGATTAGGAGACAGACATTTTGCAAGATCAATTCTTCTGTTCAATTTGGTATCGTGTAACCGTGTCGAATGTGGAGGCTCCATTACAGCGATGTTCTCAATAAATGAACGTCTCTGAATTTGTTTTGCCATTTGATGATTGCTTTTTACTTTGCAAAGTTCAGAGTGAATTGCCACGATGTTGGCACCCTCAGGGTGGAGGAGCAACACCTTATATTCCGTCTGGGGAACTTCCAACCTGATGAACATTTGTAAGTAAGTAATATATATGGAGAACTTGAGTTGTAGAGTCCTTGAAAGTAGGTTGTGGGAATCAGTTCAGTATTGAAGTGAGTGAAGTTATCCCCACTGGTTCAGGAGCCTGATGGCTGAAGAGTAATAACTGTCCTTGACCCTGGTGGGTGTGGGACCTGACGCTCCTGTACTTCCTTCCTGGAGGTAGCATGACCTGGGCAGAAGGAAGCCTTGATGATGGACGCTGCTTTCCTGTGACAATGCTCCTTCTACATATGCTCAGTAGTGGGGAGGGCTTTACCTCTGACACGACCAGAGCCATTACTTTTTGTGAGCTCTTTTGTTCGGTGGTATTAGTGTTTTCATACCAGGCCTACTCATTGTTGGGGGGGGGGGGTGGTTTGCGGCAATTACTGGAAAGCTTGGTGATAATTGCCCTTTCCTTGATGCCCTGCAGAAGTTGATGGTGAACACACTCAATGCAGACCCCAGGAGCTTTTCCCAGATCCAGATCCAGTGACGGTATAAGAATGGCAGCTGTTTCTCTATCGAGATGCCTTGTGACTTGGAGAGGAGCATGCATAAATTGCTTCATCTCTGAAATAGGCCCTTTGGCCCATCTAGTTTATGCTGAACTATTATTCTGCTTGGACCCATTGACCTGCACCTAGCCCACAGCTCTCCATACCCCTCTCATCTGTGTACCTATCCAAATCTCCCTTAAACGTTGCAATCAAAACCACATCCAGCACTTCTGCTGGCAGCTCGTTCCACACTCTCAGCACTCTCTGAGTGAAGAAGTTCCCCTCATGCTTCCCTTAAACATTTCACTTCTCACCCTTGATCTCTAGTTCTAATCTCACCCAAACCCAGTGGTTGCATCTACCCTATTAATATTCTCATAATTTTGAAAACCCCTATGAAATCTCCCCTTCTTCTCCTATCCCCAAGATGCAGATGCTGGTGCTACCCAGCCCTGCCTGTTGTTGACTTTCTGGGGGAGGGGACAGAGCTTGTAGGTTGGGAAGATGGTGTTGCAGAAGAGTTGGTAAGTTGACTGGTTGCATCACTGTCTGGTACAGAGGCCCCAATGGCTGCAGAAAGATCCATCATGGGCTCTAACCTCTCCACCATCAAGGACATCATGGGCACTACCAGCCCCCCCATCATCAAGGACATTCAAACTTCAAAATTGAAAGCAAATTTATTATCAAAGTACATATACGTCCCTATATACAACCCCTGAGATGCATTTTCTTGCAGGCATACTCATTAAATAATAATCATAACAGAATCTATGAAAGACAGCCCAACTTAGGTGCTCATGTGCAGAAGATAACAAATTGTGCAAATACAAACAAAAAATAAATAATAATAAATAAATGAGTATTAAATATTGAGAACATGAGATGAAGAGTCCTTTAAAGTGATTCCATTGATTGAATGAACAATTTTCAATGATGGGGCAAGTGAAATTGGGTGAAGTTATCCCCTTTGGTTCAGGAGCCTGATGGTTGAGGGGGTAGTAACTGTTCCTGAACCAGGTGGTGTGAGTCCTGAGGCTTCTGTATCTTCTTCCTGATGGCGGCAACGAGAAGAGAGCATATCGTGGGTGGTGGGGTCCCTGATGATGGCTGCTGCTTTCCTGTGACAGCACTCTGTGTAGATGTGCTCAGTGGTGGGGAGGGCTTTACCTGCGATGGACTGGGCCGTACCCCACTACTTATTTTGTAGGGTTTTCAAAGGGGAGTGATTGAAGAAGGTTCCGTCCATAACCGAGGACGGTCGCTGTCTGGGGCATGCCCTTTTCTCATGACTGCTGTCAGGAAGGATGTACATGAGCCTGAAGTCCAACAGGAACTGCTTGTCAAGTTTCTTGAACAGTCCATGACCCCATGAGCATTCCGTTTTTATGCACTATCTATTTATTTGTGTAATCTATAGTAATTTTTATACCTTTGTGCTGTGGTGCTGACTCAAGACAAATTTCACATCCTCTAAATCAGTGATATTAAACCTGATTCTGATTCAGATTCATGAGCACTGGTACAGAAAAAGATAGACTTGGACTTTGGTAGAACTCTCACCATCCCAGGACATCACAATGAGCCATCAGCATATCAATAACAGGTCATTAACCTGATTCATGAACACTGTTTTGTCTCTCCATAGATGCTGCCTGTTTCTAACTTCTTCTGTTTTAACATCACAAATCATTTGATCAATTTCAGTGCAGGACTTGTGGTGAAAAAAGTGAAAAAAGTCTTTATTTCAGCTAGCTGTCCTCTCCTCTTCTCCAAGAAGACCACAAACTTGTCGTAGGGTTTGGAGGCAAGTGAACAGGTCAAAGAGTAGAGGCCAGGCTAAGAATGGTCCACCAATCCTCCAGGTTCAGTGAGGTGTCGTAAAGCGAACGTTGGAAAAACGGGGGACACCTGTAGATGGAGTGATGAAGGTCAATCTTTAAGGCAGGGTACAGCATTAAAGGCAGGGTTCTTAACAGAATGGAGGAACAGAGAGGTCTAGGGACTAGGGTCCCTCAAAGTTGTGGTGCAAGTTAATAGAGTGATTAAGAAGGTGAATGGTGTATTTGCCTTCATTGGATGGGGATTGAGTTCAAAGCTCATGAGGTAATGTTGCAGCTTCATAAAACTCTGTTTAGACCGTACTTGGAATATTGTTGCCTCATTTTAGGAAGGATGTGGAAGCTTTAGAGAGGGTGCAGAGGAGATTTACCAGGATCCTGCAGGACCTATGAGGATAGGAAGAACCAGCTAGAGTTTTCTTTTTGGAGTGAAGGAAGAGGATGACAGGACTTGATAGGATGTACAAAATGATAAGAAGCATAGGTCAAGTGGAGAGCCAAAGACTTTTTCACCAGGGAGGAAATGGTTAATATGAGGGGGCCATAATTTTAAGGTAAATTTGGAGGAAAACATAGGAGGGATGTCAGAGACATAGAGAGTGGTGGGTGTGAGGAATGCTGAACCAGGTTGGTTGTAGAAGCAGACACATTAGGGACATTTAGACAGGCACATGGATGATAGAAAAATGGAGGATTATGAGGGAGGAAAACGTTTGATTGATCTTGGAGCAGGTTAAAGTGACGGCACAACACCATGGGGCAAAGAAACCTGTACTGTTCTATGTTCTATTAATTCCCCACTGGATTTACTTATGATTATCCCAAATTTATGGTCCCTGTTCTGGACTCCAGCTCGTCCTAAAGTTCTCCGCCATTGCCTTTCTTCCTCGGATAACCAAAGGAAAGACTCCCAGACTACTTAATCTTCCCTGACATAAAAGAAGGAGGAAATTTTGGATTTCCTTCATGTGGTGTAATTCTAGACTCCTTTGAGTATCGTAACATCTCAGAATGCTTTGCTCAATGCATTCTAACTGCTTCATGTAGACCCACTTACCCTGCACAGATAGATAAATCTTTCTGGGCTTTCACACTGATACTTGGTCAACGTCACCTGAAGGAGTGGGCCTGATCATGCCACAGACTGGAATCCAATCACATATCTCAAGGCCCTGTCCCTAGCTGTTGTCCCATTCCCCACTAACAACTCCTTCAACCACAAAAGCCGAGAGTTGCTGAAGTGCTTCAAATAGATTTTTCTTTGATACTTCTTTAGTTTAGCAGATTAGATCCAGGCTCAACTTTCTGAAGACAGAAAATAAAAAAAAATAAGCCAGACATTGCTTTTTTATATTTCCCACAGGAATACCTTGATGAGATATCGAAATAAAGCCATCAAACTATTAACGTAACACTGCTGTGCTGTAAAATTAGATAGCAAATTGGAGGAGCATTTTCCTGCCTTTATTTCTTGTGTACCTGCTGTTTTCCATTCAGTTTAATGTGGGCGCAACTGGACAGCTTTTTCCGTATCATTTAATCCTGAGTGTGAAGGTAAGTTTAAGATCTACAATAGCCCGCAGCACTGGGAAGCACAACTTAGACCATTCTTCGTTTTCACTATGGACCTCCCTTCACCCTCTCACCACTCCTATCACCTCCCCACCCCTCTGCCCTCCTCAGTACCCCGAGTGTCCCCACCTCACTCTGCCCGAGCAGTTTCACTCTGACACTTCTGCACGGATTGCCCGGTTGGACTGAGTATATCTTGTAACATGCTGTGTATCTGTTTAAGGGGAACATGCTGGCCTTCTGGAACGTTAGAGCAGCTTGTGTCTCCTTCATTACGCTCGTCCAGGTGGAAATAGGACGAAGGAGCAGACATTTACTGCGTGACATCTCACTGGTTTAATGGAGTTTCAGTGCACTTTCTCTGCCCTCACAGATTCACTCAGCAATTTTTTTTGCCTCCATAAATTATGTACTGTTTTTGTGCTTGGAAGAGCAAGCTTTTCAGATTTGACGTTTCAATCCTCCCTGCTGCTGTAAACACTCTCTCTGTATCTCCCTGTCTCTCTCTCACTCTCTCTTTGTCTCACTGTCTCTCACTCTCTCTCTTTCTATCTTGCTTTCTCTCTCTCACACACCCTCACTCACTCTCTCTCTCTCTTTCACTCTCTTTATCTTTCTCTCTATATATCTCTTTTTCTCTCTCTCACTCTCTCTTACTCTCTCTCACTCTGCCTTTCTCTCTATATATCTCTCTTTCACTCACTCTTTCTCCTCTCTCTATCTCTTACTGTCACTCTCTCTCTTCTCTGTCTGTCTGTGTCTCTCTCTCTCTCACACACACACACACACACACACTGTTTTATGTCCCTCTGTACTATTAATCACAATTTGTAAGCGATCAGAGTTAGAGTCAAGATCAGGTTTATTATCATCGACATACGTTATGAAATTTGTTGTCTTGTAGCAGTAGTACAGAGCACAACAGTAAGTTACAATGATAAATAAATAGTGCAGACGAGGAAGTGAGGTAGTGTTCATGGGCTTTGGAAATCACACACACTCACTCTAAAATTCATGACATTATACAGTATTATCATCAGGAAGGTCTCGGCCTGAAACTTCGATTGTTTCTTCTTCACCAGAGATGCTGCCTGAGCTGCTGAGTTCCTCCAGCATTTTCTGTGTTATTCTGCATTTACAGCACCTGCAGAATCTCTCCTAATCTCAATATTATTTATTTATTTGCACAATTTGTGGTCTGGTTGTTTGCCTGGCTATGTTTATGTACAGTTTATCATAAATTCTATTATACAGTCGTCCTCCTTATCCGCAGGGATTGGTTCCAGGACTCCCCGCAGATACCAAAAAATGCGGATATTCAAGTCCCTTATATAAAATGGCGTAGTACTGTATTTGCATATAACCTATGCACATCCTCCCGTATACTTTAAATCATCTCTAGATTACTTATAATACCCAATACAATGTAAATGCTATGTAAATAGTTGTTATACTGCATTGTTTGGGGAATAATGACAAATAAAAGTCTGTACATGTTCAGTACAGGCGCAACCATCGTAGCTCTTCTGGGAACGCTGATGCTGCCTCGGCATCAGCCGATCCCGATTCTCCCGTGATCTTTAAGTTCTTGAGGCTGTAGCGCTTTACATAGCTAGCCAGCCATCCCTTATTAGCCTTAAACTCCTTCCTCTTGCTCACAACACAAGTAGCGAATGAACAATGCTCAACTTCTGGGTTTTCCTGATCCGCGGTTGGTTGAATCTGCGCATGTGGAACCCGCGGATAAGGAGGGCTGTCTGCAGTTCATTACTTTCCTTTAAATGCCTACAAGGAAATGAATCTCAGGTAGTATATTGTATGGTACTTTGATATATGTACTTTGATAATAAATTTACTTTGAACTTTCAACCTTGAAGTTGTTCCTAAAATGTTGATTGTGCATTTTAGGCTCCTGTACCTTGTCCCTGATGGCAGGAATGAGAAGAGAGCATGTGAGGACCTTCTGTGATGGCTGTTGTCTTCTTGAAGCTTTTGAGTACACTCTCGACGGTAGGTAGGCTTTATGCAGTGACTTTTCCTTCTCAAGAAATCTCAGAGTCAATCCCAACCACTCATTTATACGTGAAATGTGAGAATTTAGCGCAAAAAAGATGCAGCGGAAATGAGAGAAGGATTCAGTGAGGTGGCCCTCCTCCACCATTCCATAAGAGCACACTTGAACCTGTGGCTCAACCAAGATGAAAGTTTATTTATCACACACAAGCCAAGAGTATGCTGGGGGCAGCCCGCAAGAGTTGCCACACGTTCCAACACCAGCATCGCGTGTCCATAATGCAACAACAGCAGTAATCCAGGGAAGGATTGGAATTGACACCCTGAGCTGAGAGGATCTGACTGACAACTTGGGTGGCACGAGAGGTAAAGAAGCAACACATTCAAAATGCTGGAGGAACTCAGCAGACCAGGAAAACAGTAAGCAGTCAGCGCTTTGGGCCAAGATCCTTCTTCAGGACCAGAAAGGAAGTGGAGAGAGGGAAGCAGGAATGGGGAATGGTGAAGGAGAGGGGGCAGGCAATTACCGGAAGCTCGAGGAATCGATGTTCATGCTATCAGGCTGGAGGCGCCATTGCCCATTCCTGTTTCCCTTTCTCACCTTATCTCCCTACCTGCCCATCACCTCCCTCTGGTGCTCCTCCTCCTTCCCTTCCGTCCATGGCCATCTGTCCTCTCCAATCAGATTCTCCCTTCTCCAGCATTTTTTCTCTTTCACCAATCAAATTCTCAGGTCTTCACTTCACCCCTCCCCCTGTCCCGGTTTCACCTATCACCTACCACCTTGTACCTTTCACTCTCCTCCCCCAGCATCTTACTCGCCTTCCTTTCCGGTCCCGATGGAGGGTCACAGCCTGAAACGTTGACGGTACTCTTTCCGATAGATGCTGCCTGGCCTGCTGCGTTCCTCCGGCATTCCGTCCGTGTTCCTTCAGATTTCCAGCACCTGCAGATTTTCTTGTGTTCATGACTAGAAGTAAATAGAAGGATTCAGATTCGGAGTCATTTATTTGGCACAGTACATCAAAACATACAATGAAATGCTTTGTGTGTGGTAACAGCCAACACAACCTCAGGCCGTGCTGAGGGCAAGAGTCGTCATGTATTCTGGCGCCAACATAGCATGTCCACGTCGATCAGCGGAACAACACAGAACACAAGAAGCAAAAAAACATCAACATAACAATTCCTGTTCCTCGCTCTCACACAGGCTGTCCAACCTGGACAGGCCGTGTTCTTCAGTCAACTTCTCACCCGATCTATAAACTTCAGTTTAATATCAGAGAATGTAGACAGTATGCTTCCTGAAACTCTTACTCTTCACAGACATCCACAGCACAGAAGAAACCCCAAAGAATGAATAACAAATAAGTTAGACCCCCCCCCCCAGCACAAGAAGCAGTGAAAGGATTAGACCTCCCTCCTCCCCTCCCCACACTTGGAGTATTATGCAGCTTTCTTTGTCCTGGTGTAGGAAAGACATCATTAACCTGGAGAGAGTGCGGAGAAGATTTACGAGTGTGTCAGGACTTGAGGGCCTGAGTTATAGGGAGTGTTTGGGCAGGCTAAGACTTTATTGAATGAGATTGAGGGATGACCTTGTAGATGTCTGTAAGATCATAGGAAGAACGTGAGAAGTTTGGAGAGGGTGCAGAGGAGGTACACCAGGATGCTGCCAGGATTAGAGAGACTGTCTTATGAGGCTAGGTTGAGCAAGCTAGGGTTTTTCTCTTTGGAACGAAGGAGGATGTGAGGTGACTTGTTAAAGGTGTACAAGATGATAAGAGGCATAAATTGAGTTTATACCTACAGACTTTTTCCCAGGGTGGAAATGACAAATACAAGAGGGCATAATTTTAATAGAAGGTATTCAAAGATTCAAAGTACATTTATTATCAACTCTGAGACTCATCCTCCCACAGGCAGCCATGAAACAAAGAAACACCGTGGAACCCGTTCAAGAAAACATCAAACACACAACACTCAAAAAAAAAGAACAAATTGCACAAACAGCAAAAAGCAAGTGGACAACACGTAGAGTATTAAACATCAAACTAGGAGTCCAGTGGTATTCAGTTCAGTTCAGTTCGTAGTCGTGACACTACCCACTGCAGGCTGCCGGGGAGAACGTTCTTTGCTGAAGTGCCCTAGCCCGCATTGTTCACCCCGTTCAAACTGACCGTAAGCGTGAGAAAAGAGTAACCAGAATCCAGGAACACATGCAATATGAACCTCAAAGTCCACCAGAATGAGTCCATAGCCTCTCCTGCCAATCCTTGCAATGCGGATCCCAAGAATCCTGCACTTCGCTCCGAAAGCCACTAGCAAGAGAGAGAGGAATACTCATCAAATTCAGGTAGATGGCGCCGACCGCCTACCTGCCCTCCTCTTTTGACCTCGCCACTTCAAGCTTACTCAACGCCTCAATTGGAGAAAAGCAATGGAGTTGATCATGGGGTCCCACCCTCAGTCAGAGAGGGGCAATGGAGTCAGAGAATAAGTGTTTTACACAGAGGGTGGTGGGTGCCTGACATATTGCCAGGGGTGGTGGTAGAGGCATTTACATTAAAGACATTGAAGAGCACATGGATGATGGGAAAATGGAAGGTTATACAGGAGGGAAGATTAGATTAATCTTAGAATAGGTGAAGATGTCAGCACATGATCTTGGGCTGAAGGGCCTGTACTGTGCTGTAATATTCTATGTTCTGCATCTTTAGAACAGTACCCCAGCAATTTTTAGGCCCAGTTGAGGTATAAGAGAAAGCCTCGGCCTAAGGTCCGACCCAAGTGACGGCCATCTGACTGATCTGCACTCTGTTAGTTCTGGACCGCCATCTGAGGTTTGCTGTGTTCCAGACTGTCTGGCTGGGGGAGTGGGGGAATAAGCCCAAAAGCTGAGGGTCGGGAGAACTGAGGTTGCAGCAGAAGACCATACGGCGTGCCATCCTGACGAGTGTGAAATCCACCGTGAAAATAAAGTTCGAAAACACAAGCTGTTGCTGCTTAATTGCTCTTCCCGTGTTGCTAAATGTCCAGGTGGAGGGCATTAGGCACGTTGCCTGGCTGCTTTGCTGCAGCTTAGTGGTGTTCCGTTAATGGATGAAAGTGTCAGCATTTGGCCGTGGTAATCTCCCACCTGGGACCCTTTTACTCCTTCTCAAGTATGCAGCCATCAAACACAAAACCTCCTCTGCTACATTAACAACTGCATTAGAAAAAGATTTACTAAATCAGAAAGGCATGGTGATATAAAAGAAATAAGGGGAAGGCGAGGAAGCCAGACTGGGAGCCGTTCTGCCTCCAAGCACCGCAGAGAAGTTTTTATCAGCTCCGAACAATGGACTTTCTCTCCTCATCCTTGCCCTTTCAATCCATGACCATCGCTTGAAGTTGACCTCATAGGCCCTCTATTGACCCCTCTACCCTGTAGCTCACTCCACTAACAAAACTCTCAAATTCAGCCTTGTTAATGTTGCCATGGGAGCTCTTGTGCTACTGAAACGTGTTTCTATGTTTCTTACCACTGGGCCTGATTATTTCAGTGTTCAGTTGGCCACGAGCCCCACATAAACCTTCCATGAATCTGTAGAAATTCAATCCCGATGTCTGAACCCTTACTCACTCTGAATGACTGCCAGCTTTCATAAAATCCAGCGGTTACTGAGCTGCGAAGTTATTCCATTGGCTTTGGAATGTCAGCACCGATAACATGAACAGGAGAGTTTCCTATTCTGTAAGGTAGGGAGGAGGAAGAGCGATTTCCTACAACACCTGAGGGAGGCTGGGATGCAAGAGTAGTGGTAGAGATATGCCTGTGAGGCAAAGGAAAATGAGTCCAACTACACAGCAAACGAATCAATGTCAATGAAGCCATTACAAACCGATCCAAACACTTGTCTGTCCAAACCGATCCAAACACACCAATCCAAACCGATCCAAACACACCAATCCAAACCGATCCAAACACACCGATCCAAACCGATCCAAACACACCAATCCAAACCGATCCAAACACACCAATCCAAACACACCAATCCAAACCGATCCAAATACACAAATCCAAACCGATCCAAACACACCGATCCAAACCGATCCAAACACACCAATCCAAACTGATCCAAACACACCAATCCAAACCGATCCAAACACACCAATCCAAACACACCAATCCAAACCGATCCAAATACACAAATCCAAACCGATCCAAATACACCAATCCAAACCGATCCAAACACACCAATCCAAACACACCAATCCAAACCGATCCAAATACACAAATCCAAACCGATCCAAACACACTGATCCAAACCGATCCAAACACACCGATCCAAACCGATCCAAACACACCAATCCAAACCGATCCAAACACACCGATCCAAACCGATCCAAACACACCAATCCAAACCGATCCAAACACACCGATCCAAACACACCGATCCAAACCGATCCAAACACACCTATCCAAACCGATCCAAACACACCAATCCAAACCGATCCAAACACACCGATCCAAACACACCGATCCAAACACACCGATCCAAACACACCGATCCAAACACACCGATCCAAACCGATCCAAACACACCAATCCAAACCGATCCAAACACACCAAACCAAACCGATCCAAACACACCGATCCAAACACACCGATCCAAACCGATCCAAACACACCGATCCAAACACACCGATCCAAACACACCAATCCAAACACACCGATCCAAACACACCAATCCAAACCGATCCAAACACAGCGATCCAAACCGATCCAAACACACCGATCCAAACCGATCCAAACACACCGATCCAAACACACCAATCCAAACACACCACTCCAAACCGATCCAAACACACCGATCCAAACCGATCCAAACACACCGATCCAAACCGATCCAAACACACCGATCCAAACCGATCCAAACACACCGATCCAAACCGATCCAAACACACCGATCCAAACCGATCCAAACACACCAATCCAAACCGATCCAAACACACCAATCCAAACCATTCCAACACACCGATCCAAACATACCAATCCAAACCGATCCAAACACACCAATCCAAACCGATCCAAACACACCGATCCAAACCGATCCAAAAATACCAATCCAAACCGATCCAAACACACCAATCCAAACCGATCCAAACACACTGATCCAAACACACCAATCCAAACCGATCCAAACACACCGATCCAAACCGATCCGAACACACCAATCCAAACCGATCCAAACACACCAATCCAAACACACCAACCCAAACCGATCCAAACACACCGATCCAAACATACCAATCCAAACCGATCCAAACACACCGATCCAAACCGATCCAAACACACCGATCCAAACCGATCAAAACACACCGATCCAAACCGATCCAAACCGATCCAAACACACCGATCCAAACCGATCCAAACACACCAATCCAAACCGATCCAAACACACCAATCCAAACCGATCCAAAAACACCGATCCAAACCGATCCCAACACACCAATCCAAACCGATCCAAACACACCAATCCAAACTGATCCAAACACACCAATCCAAACCGATCCAAACACAGCAATCCAAACCGATCCAAACACACCAATCCAAACCGATCCAAACACACCAATCCAAACACACCAACCCAAACCGATCCAAACACACCGATCCAAACCGATCCAAACACACCAATCCAAACCGATCCAAACACACCAATCCAAACACACCAATCCAAACCGATCCAAACACACCGATCCAAACACACAAATCCAAACCGATCCAAACACACCAATCCAAACCGATCCAAACACACCAATCCAAACCGATCCAAACACACCAATCCAAACCGATCCAAACACACCGATCCAAACCGATCCAAACACACCGATCCAAACACACCAATCCAAACACACCGATCCAAACCGATCCAAACACACCAATCCAAACCGATCCAAACACACCAATCCAAACCGATCCAAACCGATCCAAACACACCAATCCAAACCGATCCAAACACACCGATCCAAACCGATCCAAACACACCAATCCAAACCGATCCAAACACACCAATCCAAACCGATCCAAACACACCGATCCAAACACACCAATCCAAACCGATCCAAACACACCAATCCAAACCGATCCAAACACACCGATCCAAACCGATCCAAACACAGCAATGCAAACCGATCCAAACACACCAATCCAAACCGATCCAAACACACCGATCCAAACCGATCCAAACACACCAATCCAAACACACCGATCCAAACCGATCCAAACACACCGATCCAAACACACCGATCCAAACCGATCCAAACACACCGATCCAAACCGATCCAAACACACCGATCCAAACACACCGATCCAAACCGATCCAAACACACCGATCCAAACCGATCCAAACACACCAATCCAAACCGATCCAAACACACCAATCCAAACCGATCCAAACACACCAATCCAAACTGATCCAAACACACCAATCCAAACCGATCCAAACACACCGATCCAAACATACCAATCCAAACACACCGATCCAAACACACCAATCCAAACCGATCCAAACACACCAATCCAAACCGATCCAAACACACCAATCCAAACCAATCCAAACACACCGATCCAAACACACCGATCCAAACCGATCCAAACACACCAATCCAAACCGATCCAAACACACCAATCCAAACCGATCCAAACACACCGATCCAAACACACCGATCCAAACACACCGATCCAAACCGATCCAAACACACCAATCCAAACCGATCCAAACACACCGATCCAAACCGATCCAAACACACCGATCCAAACACACCGATCCAAACACACCGATCCAAACCGATCCAAACACACCTATCCAAACCGATCCAAACACACCAATCCAAACCGATCCAAACACACCGATCCAAACACACCGATCCAAACCGATCCAAACACACCGATCCAAACACACCGATCCAAACCGATCCAAACACACCAATCCAAACCGATCCAAACACACCAAACCAAACCGATCCAAACACACCGATCCAAACACACCGATCCAAACCGATCCAAACACACCGATCCAAACACACCAATCCAAACACACCGATCCAAACCGATCCAAACACACCAATCCAAACCGATCCAAACACACCGATCCAAACCGATCCAAACACACCGATCCAAACCGATCCAAACACACCGATCCAAACACACCAATCCAAACACACCACTCCAAACCGATCCAAACACACCGATCCAAACCGATCCAAACACACCGATCCAAACCGATCCAAACACACCGATCCAAACCGATCCAAACACACCGATCCAAACACACCGATCCAAACCGATCCAAACACACTGATCCAAACACACCAATCCAAACTGATCCAAACACACCGATCCGAACACACCAATCCAAACCGATCCAAACACACCAATCCAAACTGATCCAAACACACCAATCCAAACTGATCCAAACACACCAACCCAAACCGATCCAAACACACTGATCCAAACACACCAATCCAAACCGATCCAAACACACCAATCCAAACCGATCCAAACACACCAATCCAAACCGATCCAAACACACCAATCCAAACCGATCCAAACACACCAATCCAAACCGATCCAAACACACCTATCCAAACCGATCCAAACACACCGATCCAAACCGATCCAAACACACCAATCCAAACCGATCCAAACACACCGATCCAAACCGATCCAAACACACCGATCCAAACACACTGATCCAAACACACCGATCCAAACACACTGATCCAAACACACCAATCCAAACCGATCCAAACACACCAATCCAAACTGATCCAAACACACCAATCCAAACCGATCCAAACACACCGATCCAAACCGATCCAAACACACCGATCCAAACCGATCCAAACACACCGATCCAAACCGATCCAAACACACTGATCCAAACACACCAATCCAAACCGATCCAAACACACCAATCCAAACCGATCCAAACACACCGATCCAAACACACCAATCCAAACCGATCCAAACACACCGATCCAAACACACCAATCCAAACCGATCCAAACACACCGATCCAAACCGATCCAAACACACCGATCCAAACACACTGATCCAAACACACCAATCCAAACCGATCCAAACACACCAATCCAAACCATTCCAACACACCGATCCAAACATACCAATCCAAACCGATCCAAACACACCAATCCAAACCGATCCAAACACACCGATCCAAACCGATCCAAAAATACCAATCCAAACCGATCCAAACACACCAATCCAAACCGATCCAAACACACTGATCCAAACACACCAATCCAAACCGATCCAAACACACCGATCCAAACCGATCCGAACACACCAATCCAAACCGATCCAAACACACCAATCCAAACACACCAACCCAAACCGATCCAAACACACCGATCCAAACATACCAATCCAAACCGATCCAAACACACCGATCCAAACCGATCCAAACACACCGATCCAAACCGATCAAAACACACCGATCCAAACCGATCCAAACCGATCCAAACACACCGATCCAAACCGATCCAAACACACCAATCCAAACCGATCCAAACACACCAATCCAAACCGATCCAAAAACACCGATCCCAACACACCAATCCAAACCGATCCAAACACACCAATCCAAACTGATCCAAACACACCAATCCAAACCGATCCAAACACACCAATCCAAACCGATCCAAACACACCAATCCAAACCGATCCAAACACACCAATCCAAACACACCAACCCAAACCGATCCAAACACACCGATCCAAACACACCAATCCAAACCGATCCAAACACACCAATCCAAACACACCAATCCAAACCGATCCAAACACACCAATCCAAACCGATCCAAACACACCGATCCAAACACACCAATCCAAACCGATCCAAACACACCAATCCAAACCGATCCAAACACACCGATCCAAACACACCGATCCAAACACACCGATCCAAACCGATCCAAACACACCAATCCAAACCGATCCAAACACACCAATCCAAACCGATCCAAACCGATCCAAACACACCAATCCAAACCGATCCAAACACACCGATCCAAACCGATCCAAACACACCAATCCAAACCGATCCAAACACACCAATCCAAACCGATCCAAACACACCGATCCAAACCGATCCAAACACACCAATCCAAACCGATCCAAACACACCAATCCAAACCGATCCAAACACACCGATCCAAACCGATCCAAACACAGCAATGCAAACCGATCCAAACACACCAATCCAAACCGATCCAAACACACCGATCCAAACCGATCCAAACACACCAATCCAAACACACCGATCCAAACCGATCCAAACACACCGATCCAAACACACCGATCCAAACCGATCCAAACACACCAATCCAAACCGATCCAAACACACCGATCCAAACACACCGATCCAAACCGATCCAAACACACCAATCCAAACTGATCCAAACACACCAATCCAAACTGATCCAAACACACCAACCCAAACCGATCCAAACACACTGATCCAAACACACCAATCCAAACCGATCCAAACACACCAATCCAAACCGATCCAAACACACCAATCCAAACCGATCCAAACACACCAATCCAAACCGATCCAAACACACCAATCCAAACCGATCCAAACACACCTATCCAAACCGATCCAAACACACCGATCCAAACCGATCCAAACACACCAATCCAAACCGATCCAAACACACCGATCCAAACCGATCCAAACACACCGATCCAAACACACTGATCCAAACACACCGATCCAAACACACTGATCCAAACACACCAATCCAAACCGATCCAAACACACCAATCCAAACTGATCCAAACACACCAATCCAAACCGATCCAAACACACCGATCCAAACCGATCCAAACACACCGATCCAAACCGATCCAAACACACCGATCCAAACCGATCCAAACACACTGATCCAAACACACCAATCCAAACCAATCCAAACACACCAATCCAAACCGATCCAAACACACCGATCCAAACACACCAATCCAAACCGATCCAAACACACCGATCCAAACACACCAATCCAAACCGATCCAAACACACCGATCCAAACCGATCCAAACACACCGATCCAAACACACTGATCCAAACACACCAATCCAAACCGATCCAAACACACCAATCCAAACCATTCCAACACACCGATCCAAACATACCAATCCAAACCGATCCAAACACACCAATCCAAACCGATCCAAACACACCGATCCAAACCGATCCAAAAATACCAATCCAAACCGATCCAAACACACCAATCCAAACCGATCCAAACACACTGATCCAAACACACCAATCCAAACCGATCCAAACACACCGATCCAAACCGATCCGAACACACCAATCCAAACCGATCCAAACACACCAATCCAAACACACCAACCCAAACCGATCCAAACACACCGATCCAAACATACCAATCCAAACCGATCCAAACACACCGATCCAAACCGATCCAAACACACCGATCCAAACCGATCAAAACACACCGATCCAAACCGATCCAAACACACCGATCCAAACCGATCCAAACACACCAATCCAAACCGATCCAAACACACCAATCCAAACCGATCCAAAAACACCGATCCAAACCGATCCCAACACACCAATCCAAACCGATCCAAACACACCAATCCAAACCGATCCAAACACACCGATCCAAACCGATCCAAACACACCAATCCAAACACACCGATCCAAACCGATCCAAACACACCGATCCAAACACACCGATCCAAACACACCGATCCAAACCGATCCAAACACACCAATCCAAACCGATCCAAACACACCAATCCAAACCGATCCAAACACACCAATCCAAACTGATCCAAACACACCAATCCAAACCGATCCAAACACACCGATCCAAACATACCAATCCAAACACACCGATCCAAACACACCAATCCAAACCGATCCAAACACACCAATCCAAACCGATCCAAACACACCAATCCAAACCAATCCAAACACACCGATCCAAACACACCGATCCAAACACACCAATCCAAACCGATCCAAACACACCAATCCAAACCGATCCAAACACACCGATCCAAACACACCGATCCAAACCGATCCAAACACACCAATCCAAACTGATCCAAACACACCAATCCAAACTGATCCAAACACACCAACCCAAACCGATCCAAACACACTGATCCAAACACACCAATCCAAACCGATCCAAACACACCAATCCAAACCGATCCAAACACACCAATCCAAACCGATCCAAACACACCAATCCAAACCGATCCAAACACACCAATCCAAACCGATCCAAACACACCTATCCAAACCGATCCAAACACACCGATCCAAACCGATCCAAACACACCAATCCAAACCGATCCAAACACACCGATCCAAACCGATCCAAACACACCGATCCAAACACACTGATCCAAACACACCGATCCAAACACACTGATCCAAACACACCAATCCAAACCGATCCAAACACACCAATCCAAACTGATCCAAACACACCAATCCAAACCGATCCAAACACACCGATCCAAACCGATCCAAACACACCGATCCAAACCGATCCAAACACACCGATCCAAACCGATCCAAACACACTGATCCAAACACACCAATCCAAACCGATCCAAACACACCAATCCAAACCGATCCAAACACACCGATCCAAACACACCAATCCAAACCGATCCAAACACACCGATCCAAACACACCAATCCAAACCGATCCAAACACACCGATCCAAACCGATCCAAACACACCGATCCAAACACACTGATCCAAACACACCAATCCAAACCGATCCAAACACACCAATCCAAACCATTCCAACACACCGATCCAAACATACCAATCCAAACCGATCCAAACACACCAATCCAAACCGATCCAAACACACCGATCCAAACCGATCCAAAAATACCAATCCAAACCGATCCAAACACACCAATCCAAACCGATCCAAACACACTGATCCAAACACACCAATCCAAACCGATCCAAACACACCGATCCAAACCGATCCGAACACACCAATCCAAACCGATCCAAACACACCAATCCAAACACACCAACCCAAACCGATCCAAACACACCGATCCAAACATACCAATCCAAACCGATCCAAACACACCGATCCAAACCGATCCAAACACACCGATCCAAACCGATCAAAACACACCGATCCAAACCGATCCAAACCGATCCAAACACACCGATCCAAACACACCAATCCAAACCGATCCAAACACACCAATCCAAACCGATCCAAAAACACCGATCCAAACCGATCCCAACACACCAATCCAAACCGATCCAAACACACCAATCCAAACTGATCCAAACACACCAATCCAAACCGATCCAAACACACCAATCCAAACCGATCCAAACACACCAATCCAAACCGATCCAAACACACCAATCCAAACACACCAACCCAAACCGATCCAAACACACCGATCCAAACCGATCCAAACACACCAATCCAAACCGATCCAAACACACCAATCCAAACACACCAATCCAAACCGATCCAAACACACCAATCCAAACCGATCCAAACACACCGATCCAAACACACCAATCCAAACCGATCCAAACACACCAATCCAAACCGATCCAAACACACCAATCCAAACCGATCCAAACACACCGATCCAAACACACCGATCCAAACACACCAATCCAAACACACCGATCCAAACCGATCCAAACACACCAATCCAAACCGATCCAAACACACCAATCCAAACCGATCCAAACACACCAATCCAAACCGATCCAAACACACCGATCCAAACCGATCCAAACACACCAATCCAAACCGATCCAAACACACCAATCCAAACCGATCCAAACACACCGATCCAAACCGATCCAAACACACCAATCCAAACCGATCCAAACACACCAATCCAAACCGATCCAAACACACCGATCCAAACCGATCCAAACACAGCAATGCAAACCGATCCAAACACACCAATCCAAACCGATCCAAACACACCGATCCAAACCGATCCAAACACACCAATCCAAACCGATCCAAACACACCGATCCAAACCGATCCAAACACACCGATCCAAACCGATCCAAACACACTGATCCAAACACACCAATCCAAACTGATCCAAACACACCGATCCGAACACACCAATCCAAACCGATCCAAACACACCAATCCAAACTGATCCAAACACACCAATCCAAACTGATCCAAACACACCAACCCAAACCGATCCAAACACACTGATCCAAACACACCAATCCAAACCGATCCAAACACACCAATCCAAACCGATCCAAACACACCAATCCAAACCGATCCAAACACACCAATCCAAACCGATCCAAACACACCTATCCAAACCGATCCAAACACACCGATCCAAACCGATCCAAACACACCAATCCAAACCGATCCAAACACACCGATCCAAACCGATCCAAACACACCGATCCAAACACACTGATCCAAACACACCGATCCAAACACACTGATCCAAACACACCAATCCAAACCGATCCAAACACACCAATCCAAACTGATCCAAACACACCAATCCAAACCGATCCAAACACACCGATCCAAACCGATCCAAACACACCGATCCAAACCGATCCAAACACACCGATCCAAACCGATCCAAACACACTGATCCAAACACACCAATCCAAACCGATCCAAACACACCAATCCAAACTGATCCAAACACACCGATCCAAACACACCAATCCAAACCGATCCAAACACACCGATCCAAACACACCAATCCAAACCGATCCAAACACACCGATCCAAACCGATCCAAACACACCGATCCAAACACACTGATCCAAACACACCAATCCAAACCGATCCAAACACACCGATCCAAACACACCGATCCAAACACACCAATCCAAACCGATCCAAACACACTGATCCAAACACACCAACCCAAACTGATCCAAACACACCGATCCAAACATACTGATCCAAACACACCAATCCAAACCGATCCAAACACACCGATCCAAACGCACCAATCCAAACCGATCCAAACACACCAATCCAAACCGATCCAAACACACCGATCCAAACCGATCCAAACACACCAATCCAAACCGATCCAAACCGATCCAAACACACCAATCCAAACCGATCCAAACACACCGATCCAAACCGATCCAAACACACCAATCCAAACCGATCCAAACACACCGATCCAAACCGATCCAAACACACCGATCCAAACCGATCCAAACACACCAATCCAAACCGATCCAAACACACCAATCCAAACCGATCCAAACACACCAATCCAAACCGATCGAAACTCACCGATCCAAACCGATCCAAACACACCAATCCAAACCGATCCAAACACACCGATCCAAACCGATCCAAACACACCAATCCAAACCGATCCAAACACACCAACCCAAACCGATCCAAACACACCGATCCAAACACACCAATCCAAACCGATCCAAACACACCAATCCAAACCGATCCAAACACACCGATCCAAACACACCAATCCAAACCGATCCAAACACACCGATCCAAACCGATCCAAACACACCAATCCAAACCGATCCAAACACACCAATCCAAACCGATCCAAACACACCAATCCAAACACACCAATCCAAACCGATCCAATCACACCGATCCAAACCGATCCAAACACACCAATCCAAACCGATCCAAACACACCAATCCAAACCGATCCAAACACACCAATCCAAACCGATCCAAACACACCAATCCAAACACACTGATCCAAACACACCAATCCAAACCGATCCAAACACACCGATCCAAACCGATCCAAACACACCAATCCAAACACACTGATCCAAACACACCAATCCAAACACACTGATCCAAACACACCAATCCAAACCGATCCAAACACACCAATCCAAACCGATCCAAACACACTGATCCAAACACACCAATCCAAACCGATCCAAACACACCAATCCAAACCGATCCAAACACACCAATCCAAACACACCAATCCAAACACACTGATCCAAACACACCAATCCAAACCGATCCAAACACACCGATCCAAACCGATCCAAACACACCAATCCAAACCGATCCAAACACACCAATCCAAACTGATCCAAACACACCAATCCAAACCGACCCAAACACACCGATCCAAACCGATCCAAACACACCAATCCAAACACACCAATCCAAACCGATCCAAACACACCAATCCAAACTGATCCAAACACACCAATCCAAACTGATCCAAACACACGGATCCAAACACACCAATCCAAACCGATCCAAACACACCAATCCAAACCGATCCAAACACACCGATCCAAACTGATCCAAACACACTGATCCAAACACACCAATCCAAACCGATCCAAACACACCAATCCAAACCGATCCAAACACACCAATCCAAACACACTGATCCAAACACACCAATCCAAACCGATCCAAACACACCAATCCAAACTGATCCAAACACACCGATCCAAACCGATCCAAACACACCAATCCAAACCGATCCAAACACACCGATCCAAACTGATCCAAACACACTGATCCAAACACACCAATCCAAACCGATCCAAACACACCAATCCAAACCGATCCAAACACACCGATCCAAACTGATCCAAACACACTGATCCAAACACACCAATCCAAACCGATCCAAACACACCAATCCAAACCGATCCAAACACACCAATCCAAACTGATCCAAACACACTGATCCAAACACACCAATCCAAACCGATCCAAACACACCAATCCAAACTGATCCAAACACACCGATCCAAACACACCAATCCAAACCGATCCAAACACACCAATCCAAACCGATCCAAACACACCGATCCAAACCGATCCAAACACACCAATCCAAACCGATCCAAACACACCGATCCAAACCGATCCAAACACACCGATCCAAACTCACCAATCCAAACCGATCCAAACACACCAAACCAAACCGATCCAAACACACCGATCCAAACCGATCCAAGCACACCAATGCAAACCGATCCAAACACACCAATCCAAACCGATCCAAACACACCAATCCAAACCGATCCAAACACACCAATCCAAACCGATCCAAACACACCGATCCAAACCGATCCAAACCGATCCAAAAACACCGATCCAAACCGATCCAAACACACCGATCCAAACCGATCCAAACACACCGATCCAAACCGATCCAAACACACCAATCCAAACCGATCCATACACACCAATCCAAACCGATCCAAACACACCGATCCAAACCGATCCAAACACACCGATCTAAACCGATCCAAACACACCGATCCAAACACACCAATCCAAACCGATCCAAACACACCGATCCAAACCGATCCAAACACACCGATCCAAACCGATCCAAACACACCAATCCAAACACACCGATACAAACCAATCCAAACACCCCGATCCAAACACACCAATCCAAACCGATCCAAACACACCGATCCAAACCGATCCAAACACACCAATCCAAACCGATCCAAACACACCAATCCAAACCGATCCAAACACACCAATCCAAACCGATCCAAACACACCGATCCAAACACACCAATCCAAACCGATCCAAACACACCAATCCAAACCGATCCAAACACACCGATACAAACCGATCCAAACACACCAATCCAAACCGATCCAAACACACCGATCCAAACCGATCCAAACACACCGATCCAAACCGATCCAAACACACCAATCCAAACCGATCCAAACACACCAATCCAAACACACCGATCCAAACCGATCCAAACACACCGATCCAAACCGATCCAAACACACCGATCCAAACCGATCCAAACACACCGATCCAAACCGATCCAAACACACCAATCCAAACCGATCCAAACACACCAATCCAAACCGATCCAAACACACCAATCCAAACCGATCCAAACACACCGATCCAAACCGATCCAAACACACCGATCCAAACACACCGATCCAAACCGATCCAAACACACCGATCCAAACCGATCCAAACACACCAATCCAAACCGATCCAAACACACTGATCCAAACACACCAATCCAAACCGATCCAAACACACCAATCCAAACTGATCCAAACACACCAATCCAAACCGATCCAAACACACCAATCCAAACCGATCCAAACACACCGATCTAAACCGATCCAAACACACCGATCCAAACACACCAATCCAAACCGATCCAAACACACCGATCCAAACCGATCCAAACACACCGATCCAAACCGATCCAAACACACCAATCCAAACACACCGATACAAACCAATCCAAACACCCCGATCCAAACACACCAATCCAAACCGATCCAAACACACCGATCCAAACCGATCCAAACACACCAATCCAAACCGATCCAAACACACCAATCCAAACCGATCCAAACACACCAATCCAAACCGATCCAAACACACCGATCCAAACACACCAATCCAAACCGATCCAAACACACCAATCCAAACCGATCCAAACACACCGATACAAACCGATCCAAACACACCAATCCAAACCGATCCAAACACACCGATCCAAACCGATCCAAACACACCGATCCAAACCGATCCAAACACACCAATCCAAACCGATCCAAACACACCAATCCAAACACACCGATCCAAACCGATCCAAACACACCGATCCAAACCGATCCAAACACACCGATCCAAACCGATCCAAACACACCAATCCAAACCGATCCAAACACACCAATCCAAACCGATCCAAACACACCAATCCAAACCGATCCAAACACACCGATCCAAACCGATCCAAACACACCGATCCAAACACACCGATCCAAACCGATCCAAACACACCGATCCAAACCGATCCAAACACACCAATCCAAACCGATCCAAACACACTGATCCAAACACACCAATCCAAACCGATCCAAACACACCAATCCAAACTGATCCAAACACACCAATCCAAACCGATCCAAACACACCAATCCAAACCGATCCAAACACACCAAACCGAACCGATCCAAACACACCGATCCATACTGATCCAAACACACCGATCCAAACATACCGATCCAAACACACCAATCCAAACATACCGATCCAAACACACCGATCCAAACCGATCCAAACACACCGATCCAAACACACCAATCCAAACATACCGATCCAAACACACCGATCCAAACCGATCCAAACACACCGATCCAAACACACCAATCCAAACCGATCCAAACCAGTCAATTGAAGATGATGATTATGACGATGACGGCATCCACCTGTGTCAAACAACAATGGAGTTAACTTTTACAAACCTGGGTGGAAGCTATGGAGATCCTAGGATGCCCAGTTGTCAAGATTCCCTTCTCAGCCTCGCTGGTTTAGCCAAAGTAAAATGAAGCAAGATGTTTTGCCCCAGCTTTGCTGCAGGAGCTCTGGAAAGACGTTCAATGATGTTCAACTGTCTTAGGGAATCCACTCCGGAATTTCTGTCTCAGTTTACCTTGGTAGTCTTCGTCTCTCCTGAGGCTGTTCACAAGACAGTGGGGCTATTTACCCATATCTGGGCATCTGGTTCACAAGCACCACTTAATCCAACCACTGCAATCCAAACTAGTCCGAACCACAACCATCCAAACGAGAGTCAACTACACCAATCCAAACCAGTCCCAATCATGCCAATCCAAACCAATCTCAGCCACGCCAATCTAAACCAGTCCCTGCCAAGCCAGTTTAAATCAGTCCCAACCACTCCAGTCGATACCAACCCAATACATCGCTCCAAACCAGACCCAACTACACCAATCTAAACTGTTCCCAACAATGCCGATGCGAATTTGTTGCAAAGATGCCAATCTAGACTGTTCTAAGTTATAGTCAATCCAAAGTGCTTCAAAGCATGCCCATCCAAATCATTCCCAACCATACCAATCAAAACAATTCCTAACCACACTAATCAAAACCAGTCTTAACCACACCAATCCAAACTGATCCCAGCTATGGTTAACTCAGATGAGTCCTAACTATGCTAAACCAAACTAATCCCTACCAACATCACTCCAAGCTTGACCCAATCACAGCCAATCTGAACTGGCACAGAAGCTGACCCAGACAACTGCTAATCCAAATTTGACCCCCAACCTGCTGAGCTAACCTGTCTGCACTTATTAGCCTGCACTGGCCCCAAACTATCCTGTTTATGGACTATTTAGCAAAGAAATTCCGAGCAGGTTGGACCTTTACTCATTACCACAGGGTACATGGAAGTGGGATTGAGGTCAGACACAGGATTATTCACACTGCCTCTAACCGTGCCCTGCCTGGGAAAAAGGGGTGCTTCCTTGAACCAACAACCTTCAGCTCAAAGAGAAAGAGACAGGAATATTTCCACTGCAAGAATGAAATGTATATTTATAATTTATGATCATTAAATTTGTTAATTATCATAAAATCATGCTTTATTGAATGATGTATATTTTATGAGGCAGCATTATGGATTCAGTGTAGTGAGACCATGTGGCTGGTGTTAACATCTTTATGATTTTTAGTATCACAGTTGATAGGGAAATATTAACAACTTGAGTCAAAGGGAAGGAGACTTCATGGAAACTGTCTCCTTCAGCAGGAGAGTGTCAGCTCTCTATGTCTCTGCTGTTTTCATGAACTCATTAAACTTAAGGAGAGACTATCTTGGATCTACGTCAGACAGGCAGCAGGATATTTCAACCCCAATTAGAAAAAAATGAGGATATTTAAAACCATCTGTGTGGTCAACCATTTAATTAGCTCATGGTTGAATGATCTAATCTAAGAGTGTTCTTAGCTCAGCCAATTCCATCATGGGCACTAGCCACCCCACCACCGCAGTTATCTTCAAATCATGATGCCTCAAGAAGGTGGCACCCCATCATCCAGGACGTGTCTTCTTCTCATTGCTACAATCAGGGAGAAGGTACAGGAGCTCGAAGACACACACTCAGTGTTTTAGGAATGGCTTCTTCACCTCTGCTATCAGATTTGTGAATGAACCCACAATGAACCCATGAATACTATCTCACAATTTTGCTCTCATTTTGCACTATTTATTTTTAAAATATATTTCTCATTATAACTTATGGAATATTTTATATATTACATTGTACCACTTCTGCAAAGCTACAAGATTCACGACACTTATCAAAGATAATAAACCTTTTTATGATTCTGAAATCTAACGTTCTATGACTCTGCCTTCCCGGTTTGATTCCATGCTTGCACTCTGGCCCTGCAGAAATCTTTATGCATTGAAATTTGACCCTCAACTTTAGCTTTATTGATGGAGGGGCTGGGAGATGGAGGGTGGGTGTTACAGTTTTCTACACCCATCCTCCAAGATCCCTGACCTCCCCACCAACCATCTGGCCAAAGAATCAAAGGAAGGCCATTTAACCAGAGCGGGTTGCAGAGCTAAGAGGAAGGCATTACACTTTTAAATTATTTTATTTTAATTTATGTACAATGTACTGTGTATGTTATTCAAAATGGCTTCTTTGGTTTGCTAGAGTAGGAATGCTTTTATGTTTGATAAGTGTTTTCTCTCGCAGTTGTTTAGCTTTGGACTTGCTGATATGGGGATTGTATTAATTTTTTAACCAATGGGGAATGTTATTTTGTCTTGTGGGTCTGGGAGTAGGGGTTTTGCGGAATTTTCAGGGGAGTCAGGAAGAAGACGCCAAAGAAGGTGGATGTGCGCTGCACTGCTCGGTCGACCACCGGGGTGGTCCTAGGTGCAAGGACGTGGAGGTCGGAGACAAGCGACGAGGGGTCGAATGGTTTGATGGTTGAGCTCCAACGATGTGCACTAAACTGACTGAACTTTGATAAGTTGGCACTTTTTGCTTTATTTTCTTTTCCTTCATATATACTGTATTGCATAGTACTCTTTTAGTTTTAGTAAAATCTTTAAAGTGCATTCCATAATGGTATCTGGTGTGAGTTTGATATGGTGTGTGTGCGCGTGGCATAAACTTGATTCTCACAGCACCTGCGTGTACGGGAGGCGGGGTCGGTGAGTGGCTGGATCTCCTTTTCCCCTAGACATACACCAGCCTAAGTGTTACATTTAATATTTTCATTATTTGTGTTTTTAAATTGTACTTTAATTTTAATGATATTTATCTTTCCTTAATTGTTTTAACGGTTTTGAAATGACTAACATTCAAAGACATGTAAACATCACTCAGACTTTTATAGGGTGGCATAGTGGTATAGCTACAGTAGAGACACCAGCTCCCATTACCAACACATAACCACAAATAACTTAGGAAATAATAAGGCTCACTTACGCCACAAGTTGAAAAGTAAATCATATAACGCTGCTGACACTTTGTATGTGATGAGACCAGGACGGTGGCGGGAGTTCAGTGTTGTTACATCCTGGGGGAAGAAGTTACCTTCCACCCAAACAGTTCATGTACCTCCTGCCTGATGGTAGGGGGTCAAAGAGATTGAGGGGCAGATGGGAGGGATCATTGACAATGTTCAGGGCCCTGTATACACAGTGTTCCTGATAAATATCTCTGATGGGTGGAAGAGAGACCCCAATGATCCTCTTCGCAGTCCTCGTAATCCTTTGTAGGGTTTTGCAATCAGCTGTCTCGCAATTCTGGACCAAACATCAAGAGACTTAAAGTCCCTCTTGTCTTATAACCTTGTGAATTCTTTAAGCAAGATTGCAAAATTAATGTCATCTGAAAGCCAATTTGACTCTGTCCCTGCTGAACCCTGGATCGAAATGGCCTTGAACATTATCACTTAAGATCTTTAATAACAATATGATGAATGAAACGAACTTCTCATTTTCTTGGCCTACTTTCAAGTTTAGACCCTGGGGTTAGAGAATATTACTCTCGGGTCAGAATTGCAATCAACATCCAGGATACGCAGAGGAGCTCGCATGTCATGGGAACCAGAATCTTGCTTTAAAATCATTACTTGTTTTAAAAAAAATGGAAGAATCTTTATTACTTGCATTAAGAGCGTGCTTTATACATGCATATATATCTGCTGAGATGTATCACCCTTTCACTGAGGTCAAGCAATGAGAAATAGATTTGTTCTGTCCCTCATTCAACTCTAATGGAAAACTGCTTTTTCAATTTAGGCATTTAATTTTTTGCCTGAAGCCACAAGTTGTGAATTGGACGGGAATCATCATATTTCCTGTCTTTGAAGAATAATTATCCTGAAAAAAAAATGGAGGCAGGAACTGAAATGAACAGTGATATTGCAATCATGAATACATAACTCACTATGTAATAGGTAAGAAGAGGCCCCAGGGTCTGGCAGTAATGGTTTAGCTAGCTCTGCCTCGCTGCTGTGCTTGGGTTTAGCTGCTTCATTTAACTATTTATTGAAAAGCATCCATCTTGCCTCAATACCAACTGAGGCACTTAGTGATGGACTTTTATCTCTGGTCCATTTTATTGTCCTTTCTCAGACTCCGGTGGGCTAATGCTTTTCCTCCTCTGGTCAGAGGATATGTTTTAAAAGCTAAATAGTCACAGATTTATAGGATGAGAGATAGACCTGAGTTTTCATTGCCAGTTTTATGACTGCGTGATGTCCCAAGATGGCTTACAGCTTGTTAAGAACTTCTGCAGTGTAATCATAGTGTTGGAGGATGGGGGAGAAACAGTCAGTCCAACATATCCATACTACCTGAGGCTGCCCACATCTCAGTCCCAAGACTGGTGGACTAGAATGCATCGTGTGTTCATCCAGACACGCTTTGAAAGTGAGGTCCATCCACCAGCTTCAGGCTGAGTTCCAGACCCTGCCACTGGTGAAATGACATGAGAGCATTTGGCAGGTAAGGCCCAAGTAGCCCTTTGAGCTTGCTCCACTATTTGCACCAGGGGCCATCTTCAGGCACTGGGAATTTCCCAACAGTGTGCAGCTTGGTGAGTTCATTGGCCACTGTAAGCTGCCCCAAGCATGCAGGTGAGAGTTGGTGTCTGGGGGGAGTTGATCCGAGTAGAATATAACAGGATCTGTCTAAATGGGTACATGATGGCCAGTATGGACCATAAGACCTTAGACATGGGAGCAGAATTTGAACATTTGGCTTATCAAGTCTGCTCCACCATTTGACCTTGGCTGATTTATTTTCCCTTTCAATCCCATTCTACTGCCTTCTCCCTGTGACCTTTAATGCCCTTACTAATCAAGAAACTACCAACCTCTGCTTTAATTGTACCCAGTGACTTGGGCACAGCTGTCTGTGGCAATGAATTCCACAGATTCACCATCCTCTGAAATTCCTCCTCATTTCATTTCTGGAGGGAGTCTCGGACTAGGGGCTATACCCTCTGGTCCTACACCCTCACTATAGGAAACATCCTCTCCATATCCACTCTGTCTAGACCTTTCAATATTCAGTAGGTTTCAATGAGATCCCCCTCATTCTTCTAAGCTCCAGCAAGTACAGGCCCAGAATCATCAAATGGTCCTCATATATTAACCCTTTCATTCCTGGGATCACTCTCGTGCCACCACATCCTTTCTTAGATAAGGGGCCCAAAACTTCTCACAATGCTCCAAGAGTACTCTGACCAATGCCTTATAAAACCTCATTATCACATCCTTGCTGTTATAGTGTAGTCCTCTGGAAATGAATGCTAGCATTGCATTTGCCTGGGGCTGAATGGCCTGCCTCTCTGCGTTGTACATCTTTGTGCCTCTGCGTTGCTTGTTGAGCCTTGGGCATAAAACTCTGGCCACAAACCTGTTTCAGTAATGGGGGGGGGGGTGCTCTAATTTCAGAAATACTATTGGTACAAGCCCATCCCCTCCTATAGAATAGGGTCCCCAACATTTTTATGCCATGGACTCATACCAGTAACTGAGGGGTCCCTCGTTGGGAACTCCTACCTTAGAAGGACATAAAATCCCACAATAGTATTATGAAGAATAAGGGAAAATGTTTAAACCAATATATATTACTCAGTATAACTAATAAGCAGATTATCTTAGAACTAGATAAAGTGGATGTGGAGAGTCGAGGGACAGAGGGTCACAGCCTCAGAATAGATAAACATCTCCTTAGGACGGAGAAAAGGGGGAATTTCTTTAGCCAAAGGTGGTGAATCTGTAGAATTCATTGCCACAGACAGCTGTGGAAGCCAAGTCATTGGGTATATTTAAAGCAGAGGGTGATAGGTTCTTGATTAGTCAGGGTGTCAAAGAATATGTGGAGAAGGGAGGAGAATGGGGTTGAGAGGAATAATAGATAGATACTTTATTAATCCCAAAGGAAATCACAGTGTCATAATAGAATTACAGGTGCACAGATATACAAATATTAGAAAAGAAGTAAGAAAGAATTTTTAAAAAGTTACCTCAAACTGTCTAACAGGAAAGGGTTATCACTTGCCCGGCTATAGGTTGACTAGTTATAGAGCCTAATGGCTGAGGGTAAGAATGACTTCATATCGCACTCTTTGGAGCAGCACAGTTGTCTTTGCCTATTACTAAAAGTTCTCCTCTGTTTAGCCACCTCAGAGAGCCAATATAGAGGGTGAGAAACATTGTCCAGAATTGCCAGGATTTCCTGTAGGGTCCTTGGTTCTACCACAGCCTCCAGTGGGTTCAGTTTGACTCCTATAACAGAGCCAGCCTTTCTAATCAGTTTATCAACCCTGTTGGCATCACCCGTGTTGATGCCATTTCCCCAGCACACGGCTGCATAGAAGATTATACCAGCGACAACAGGCCAAAACATGCGAAAGAGAGGCCTGCGTACCCCAGAGGACCTCAGAGGTGACTCTGCCCTTCTTGAACACAGCCTCTGTGTTGGTGCTCCAGTCAAGTCTGTCATCCAGGTGCACCCCCAGGTACCTGTAGGTCCTCAACATCTATAGTAACAGGGAGAAATGCAAGCTTATTCTTATTCAAAGTCCATCACCATTTCTCTTGTCTTACTGATGTTGAGCTGCAGATGATTCAGCTTGCACCATTTGACAAAGTCCTCCACCAGGGCCTGTATTCATCCTCAGGTCCTCCCTTTGTACACCAACCATTGTTGAGTGATCAGAGAATTTCTGCAGATGACAGGTCTCAGTGTTGCATCTAAAATCCGAGCTACACAGGGTAAACAGGAATACAGTCCCCTGTGGGGCCCCAGTGCTACTTACAGCCATGTCTGACACACAGCTTTGAAGCCACACAAACTGGTCTGCCAGTCAGGTAGTCCATTATCCAAGATATAATGGAACCTGCATTGAACAGAGCTTTTCCCCTAGCAATGAGGGCTGTATGGTGATGAAGGCACATGATAAATCAAAAACATGATCCTCACCGTGCTGCCCTGCTTATCCAAATGGGAGTAGGCTCTGTTCAGCAGGTAGATGACAGCATCATCAACTCCAGTGATAGGCAAACTGCAGGGGATTGAGGGCTGATGTGGCCAGGGGTTGGAGCTGAGCCAGGACCAGCCTCTCTAGGCTCGTCATGATATGTGAGGCCAGGGCTACTGGACTGTAGTCAGTCAGTACTTTTGGTTGGCCCCTCTTGGGTACTGGGAGCACAAATGTTTTCCACACAGTTGGAACCATTTCCAGGTTAAGACTCAGATTGAAAATGAGCTGTAGAACTCCACTCAGCTGCTCAGCACACTCCTTCAGCACTTTGAAGATCAGCCATGATGGACTGGCGGAACAGAATTAATGGGCTGAATGGCCTAATTCTGCTCCCAAGTCTTATGGTGTTATAGTCTACCTTGTTATTGTCACATTGTGGTTTGTGAGAACTTGCATGTGTTCTAAATAGCTTCTGAGTTTCCCACATGACAACATTAATTGTGTTAGAGAGGTAATATCATTTGCACGTGGCTCTTCCTGTTCACCCTCTCTCTTGTATTTGTCCAGTGCTCTGCCTTGTTTCGCTGTCCTTGTACTGTCCGTCAACAGAAACCCTTTCAATTTCCACCAGTGTTAACCATTAGACCTCCATGCTCCTCCTCAACCTTCCTAATCATTCTTTATATATCTTTAATAACACTGGGACCTTGGGCCAATACTCGCCCAGATTGATGGGATAAAAATAGACTTTCTCTGCTGGCTCATTAAACAAGCTTGGCTAGTCTCAGCCTAATTCCTAATTTGCTCCATCTGCTCAGAATTCTCCACTAATTGTCTCTGAATTGGCAATCGCTCTCCAATAGGTCACAAGGACCGGATGGCACGAGGGAATCAAAACTAGCTGATGAACAGTGGCCTCAGTCAGAAACCTTGACTCTTTATTCCTTTCCTGACCTGCTGGATTCCTGCAGCACTTTCTGTGGGTCACTCGGTGTCACGACGTGCACTGGCGATACCGGAACCCAAGTGTGGAGGAAAGACGTCCTCTGATGTAGAGACGGTGACCAAAGTTCATTCGTAATAATTCCAAAAGAACATCGGTGGCTCAGCTGAGCGACACCACGAGAAGTAACATTCTCAGAACTAGCAGCCTGTGATCAGCGCTAATCAAATGTATGCTTAAGTAATACAAGTAACGTGGATCAAAGTAAATATAACAAGTTTAAACAGAAAGCAACACGCACAAAATGCTGGTGGAACGCAGCAGGCCAGGTCGCATTTATAGGGAGAAGTACAGTCAACGTTTCGGGCCGAGACCCTTTGTCAGGACTAACAGAAAAAAGAGAGAAAACAGAAGGCATCTGGAGACCCTATTACAGAGCAAGCTGCCCAAAAGAAACACACAGAACTCTACACGATTAACAACTGCCATTAACCAAGTCAGGAGCTCTAAAAACCTCAGAGCCCAAAGCTCTCCAGTTCCCCACACAGCCTAAAGAAATTATTGCACTCTGGATTTCCAGCGTCTGTAAAATATCTTGTGTTTATGATGGACAGAGGGTCTTCCCAGTGTCAAGGTTAAAGCAGGTGTTCCCAACCTCGTTGCTGCCATCGTCCAATACCTTTAAGCAAGGGATCAAGGTTGGGAATCCCTGAATGTCCATCTGAGCTAATCCTGTTTACCTGCATTTGATCATTATCCCTCTCACCCAGGGGTTCCCAACCTTTTTTAAAGTGGACCCCAGGTTGGGAGCCCCTGCTCTAAACCTATCCTATCCAAATGTCTTTGCTGTATATGCCTCAGCCACTTTCTCTGGTGGCCTGTTGGATTGTATGTACCACCCTTTGGGAGAAAAGATTGCCACTCATATTCCAATGAAATCTCTTCCCTTTCATTTGAAACCTATGCCCTATACCCTTTGGTGTTCTTTCCCTGGGAAAAACGATGGCATGCATTCAGACTATCTCAAAGCTCAAAGTAAATTTGTTACCAAAGTATATGCATATTACCTTGAGATATTACAGGATTTCAAATAAACACTGCTTAGAGTTTCGAATTTTCTGACCATCATGGCTGTACAAAACACACTCGAGTCCCTAAGGTACCCACAGGCCCTGGAAATCCCCCATTGCGCTTGTCTTATTGCAGTGGGGTAAAGGTTGTGCTTGAACCTGGTGATATGTACTTTCAGGGTCTGATGGGAAAGGGGAGAAGAGAGAATATTTGGGTGAGTGGGATCTTTGATTATGCTGGCTCCTTTAGAACATACTGCCCCTGACACTGCTGGCGTTTGGGGCAACAATAAAGGTCCCCTATCTCTGGTGGTGTTCCCTCATCGTGTCAGTAGCTTCCTCTCAGTTTTCACCACTGTCAGTCACACAAGTCCTGGGTGGAGACTCAGGAATACCGTCACACGCAGCTGTAAAAGGATTCATCATTCCTGTTTCCATAACAGTTTTGTTTGACCAGTCGGGGTTGTTAGACTTGAGCTGAACCCCCGAACCTGGAGGACCAGCGGACCACTTGGTCTGGCCCCTACTCCTTGACCTGTTTGGAATGGGCAACCCAACCAAGAGCCAAAGCATAAAGCGCTGACTCCAGCCAGCATGGCTCTCCTGGTCAATGAGAGCCAGCCTCCAGACTATGATAAGATTCTGGTCCTCTTGGAGGTGCTGTAGAACATATATATACTGAAACCTACTCTCTATGATTAATCTAAACTCCCCCTCTTATGCAGTCCATAATCCTCCATTTTCCTTTCATCCAACTGCCTGTCGAAGAGGACATCTCAAACTTCGTCTTTCTTTATGAATCGTGGTTTCCCTTCTGCCATCATCAAAGATGCTCTCACCCGCATCTCCTCCATTTCCTGCACTTCGGCCCTCACCCCATCCTCCCATCACCACAACAGGGACCGTGTTCCCCTTGTCCTCACCTACCACCCCACCAGCCTCCGGATCCAGCATATTATCCTCCGCAACTTCCGCCACCTTCAACAGGACCCCACCACTAAGCACATCTTTCCCTCTCTACCCCTCTCTGCCTTTCGCAGGGATCGTTCCCTCCGCGACTGCCTGGTCCACACGTCCCTCCCCACAGATCTCCCACCTCGTACTTATCCCTGCAAGCGTAAGTGCTACACCTGTCCCTACACCTCATCTCTTACCACCATTCAGGGCCCCAAACAGTCCTTCCAGGTGAGACAACACTTCACTTGTGAGTCTGTGGGGGTCATCTATTGCATCCGGTGTTCCCAGTGCAGCCTCCTCTACATCAGCGAGACCCGACGCAGATTGGGGGACCGTTTCATCGAGCACCTACGCTCCATCCACCACAACAGACAGGATCTCCCAGTTGCCACCCACTTCAACTCTGCTTCACATTCCCATTTGGATATGTCCATACATGGCCTCCTCTACTGCCATGATGAGGCTAAACTCAGGTTGGAGGAGCAACACCTCATATATCGTCTGGGTAGTCTCCAACCCTTTGGCATGAACGTTGAATTCTCCAGCTTCCGGTAATTCCCTCCCCCTCCCTTTCCCCATCCCAGTTTCACTCTGCCTGCTCTTCCAGCTGCCTATCACCTCCCTCATGGTTCCGCCTCCTTCTACTACCCATAGTGCTTTCCCCTTACATTCCTTCTTCACCTTTCCTGCCTATCCCCTCCCTGCTTCCCCTTGATCTTTCCTCTTACTGGTTTTTCACCTGGCACCGACCAGCCTTCTCCTTCCCACCCTCCCCCCACCTTCTTTATAGGGCCACTAACCCCTCCCCCTTCAGTCCTGACGAAGGGTCTCGGCCCGAAACGGTGACTGCTCGTTTCCACGGATGCTGCCCGACCTGCTGAGTTCTTCCAGCGTGTTGGGCATGTTGCTTTGACCCCAGCATCTGCAGAGTATTTTGTGTTTGAGATTTCAATTCCCCTAGTGTATTTGTTCAAGCACCACCCCTGGCAGCGTCCCAGACACTTCACACTCTGTAAAAAATCTACCTCTGATTTTTCCTTAACTCACCATAAAACAATGTTCTCTGGTGTTAACCATTGCCACCCTGGGAAAAAGGCACTGGTTGTCCACTCTGACTGTATCTCTTATAATCTTACTTATCTGTCCTCCTTTGCTCCACTCAGAGAGCTAGCTGACTCAACTTTTCCAAATGAAACATGCTCTCTAATCCAGGCAACATCTTGATAAATCTTCTCTACACCTTCTCTAAAGCTTCCACATCCTTTCCATAATGAGGCCAGCAGAACGGAACAAAGTATTCCAAGTGTCGTCTCACCAGGGTTTTATAGAGCTCACTACATCACGGCTCCCCTGAAAAATGACGGCCAAGACACCATATGGCTTCTTAACCACCCTGTCGACTTGTGTGGCAACTTTGAGGGATCCATGGACATGAACCCCAAGGTCCCTCTGTTCCTCCACCCTGCTAAGAATCCTGCCATTAGCCCTGTGGTCTGCCTTCAGGTTTGAACTTCTGAAGTGTATTACTCCACATTTTTCCAGACTGAACTCATCTGCCTCTTCTCAGCCTTGCTCTGCATCCTATCTATGTCCCGTTGTAACCCATGGTGTATTAAAGGACTCTGATCTACAGGCTGCTCCAGGGAACACACTTTGGGATAGACATCAGGTGCTGCTGGAAGATTATCAACTCAGTGAAAGGCATCCTCCAGTCTTGCTGAAACCTATTAGTCTTCCAGCACAGTGTGATGTCTATAAGCGAATGTTGCCGACTGGCACATTCCAGAATGTAGGAATATGTGCCGAGGCACCCTGAAGCTCACTGCAGCCAATGCAAAGGCTTTCTAGTAAAGAACCACAATCTAGGGCCTTTCTTCTGCTGTGTATGTAGGGATTGAAATGGATGGGGAAGCCTCTTGGACAATGGAATGGTGTATCTCAGAGATACAGCAGAGAGTGCAGGTGCTGGAATCTGCAGCAACAACAGGTCAATTGGCATCTGTAGAGGGAAATGAACTGTCAACATTTCAGACCGAGGTCCTCCTTCTAGACTGAGGACAGAAGTGAGAAGAAAAGGGGAAGGAGGTGGGGAGACGCAGAGCTGGCATGTGATAGGTGAATACAGCTGCAGTGGGAAGATACTGTAGGTGAGTGAGGAGGGAGTTGAGTGGGAATGATGTGAGAATGTGTGTTTCACCCCGTGGGGCTACAGGATTGGCAATGGTGCTATGTACAAAAACCTGTCAACATTACTGAATGGTTGCTTCGTTATAGGAAGGATATGGAAGCCTTAGAGAGGATGCAGAAAAGGATTACAGAAGGCTGCCTGGATCAGAGAGCATGTTTTATGAGGATAAGTTGAGCGAGCTAAGGCTTTTCTCTTCGGTGCGAAGGAGGATGCGAGGTGACTTGATAGAGGTGTACAAGCTGATAAGAGACATTGATTGAGTGGACAGCCAGAGACTTTTCCCCAGGGGGAAATGGCTGATAGGAGAGGGCAGAATTTTAAGGTGATTGGAGGAAAGTACGGGGGTATGTCAGAGGTAGTTTTTTTTATATACAGAGAGTGGTGGGTGTGTGAAATGCACTGCCTGGGCTGGTGGTAAAGCCAGTTACATTTATGACATTTAAAAGACTCTCAGATGGGCACAAGGGTGAAAGAAAAATAGAGGGTTATTCAGATGGAAATGTTAGATTGATCTTGGAGAAGGTTAAAAGAAAGGATGTAATGTTGAGACTTTATAAAGCACTGGTGAGGCCTGACTGGGAGTATTGTGAGAAGGTTTGGGCCCTTTTCTTAGAAAAGGGAGAGACTGGAGAGGATTCAAAGGTGGTTTGTGAAACGATTCCAGGATTGAATGGCTTGTCATGTGATGAGCATGTGATGGTTCTGGGCCTGTGTTCACTAGAATTCAGAAGAATGAGGGGTGACCTCATTGAAATCTATCGAATGGTGAAAGGCCTTGATCGAGCGGATGTGGGATATGGAGAGGATGCTTCCTATGGTTGGAGAGTCTAAGACCTGAGGAGGCAGCCTCAGAGTAGAGGAGCATCCTTAGAGATCAGAGAGGAGGAGGGATTTCTTTAGCCAGAGAATGGTTCATCTGTGGAATTCTTTGCCACAGGCAGCTGTGGAGGCCAGGTCTTTAAGTATATCTAAGGCAGAGGTTGATAGTTTCTTTATTGGTCAGGGCAAGAAGGGATACGGGGAGAAGGCAGGAGATTGGGGCTGGGAGGGAAAATGGATCAGCCATGGTGAAATGGAGCAGGCCTGATGGGCAAAGTGGCCTAATTCTGCTTTTATATCTTATGGTCTTTATTAGGTACCTTTTGAATCTAATAAAGTGTCCACTATGTGTACACTGAAGCTTGGCAGGTGATATCCATCCAGACTGCAGCTAAATACTGGATTAACGAATGCTGGAGAAAATAAAATCTGTTTATTCATCCAGAACAGGCTTGTCACATTGCATAGTTATAAAGAATAGTGTTGGTCGGCAGGGATTTTTAGCGTTAGATGTGTGGATGAGTTGACATCTATGTGTAAGGATGAATCCCTCACTTTATTAGATTTTGCTTTCACTAAGGAAGATTATTTCCCATTTAATTAAGTGCTATTGATGAAATGACAATGTACTGTTTCATTGATTCCATTGTATTCCTTTGTTCTGTTGTGAATACCTGCAAGAAAATTAATCTCACAGTGGTAGATCGTGACATACACTCAGTGGCCACTTTATTAGGTACACCCATACACCTGCTTGTTAATGCAAACATCTAATCAGCCAATCTCAATGCTTAAAAGCATGCAGACATGGTCAAGAGGTTCAGTTGTTTTTCAGAACAAACATCAGAATGGGGAAGAAATGTGATCGAAGTGACTTAGACCGTGGTATGATCGCTGGTACCGGAAAGGGCGGTTTGAGTATCTCAGAAACCGCTGATCTCCTGGGATTTTCGTGCACAACAGTCTCTGGAATTTACTGAGACTGGTGCGAGGAACAAAACATCCAGTGAGTGGCAGTTCCGTGGGTGAAAATGCCTTGTTTATGAGAGAGGTCAGAGGAGAATGGCCAGCCCGGTTCAAGCTGACAGGAAGGGGAGTGTAACTCAAATAACCAGGCGAGGCATTACAACAGTGCTGTGTAAAAGAGCATCTCTGAATGCACAACATGTCAAGCCTTGAAGTGGGCGGCCTACAGCAGCAGAAAACCACACTGGCTTCCACTCCTGTCCCTAATAAAGTGGCCACTGAGCGTATAGGTACTTTGATAATAAATTTAATTTGAACTTTAACACTGATCATTAGAAAACAGTATGAATTGAGAATTCTGTAAGTCTTGTCTAACGATATCATTAAAAACTGTTTGGATAACATGTTAATAGTGAATACTTTAAAAGGGGGACTTCATCTTTGCTCAAAGGATATTGAAAATATTGAAACAGTCAACAATGCTGCAGAAGTTTACACTGAGCAACACACACTAAATACTGGAGGAACTCAGCAGGTCAGGCAGCATCTGTGGAAATGAATAAAGAGTCAACGTTTTGCGCCAAGACCCTTCATCAGGACTGGAAAGGAAGATGAAAGAAGCCAGAATAAGAAGGTGGGGCAGGGGGAGCTGGCAGATGATAGATAAAGGTAAGAGGTGAGAGGTAAAGTGGGTGGTTGTGGAGGAGATGAAGTAAGAAGATGGGAAGTTACAGTGGAAAGAGTAAAGGGCGGAGGAAGATGGAATTTGATTGGAGAGGAGAGTGGACCATGGGAGAAATGGAATGAGAAGGGACACCAGAGGAAGGTGATCAGAGAAGAAAAGAGGTAAGAGAGGAGCCAGAATGGGGAATGAAAGAATGGAAGATGAAACTGAGGTTGTTGGATTTTCTGTTTTTGGCAGATGGAGCGGACGTGCTCGATGAAGCGGCCCCCCAAAAATACGACGGTCTCAGCAGAGGAGTCCACATTGGGAGCACCAGGTACGATAGATGGCCCCAGCAGATCGCAGCTTTGTATGGCCACTGTTTCGTACTGTCATGGTCCCTTCTGGCACCTGGCTGTCTTTCTCAGGAATTTAACACCTCGTTAATTCCCAATCTATTCCCAGGTTCCGATAATTGCGAACACCTGCATGCCATCAAACAGAGTAGTATCAGAGTCCTGTGACCACTACTAGAAGGTACCAGTTTGTTGGTCAACTCGTGTACGAGTAACCTCACTCCATGGTGTTTAAAACTACCAGTTCTAAGTCTATCCTTGTTCCTGAATCATCTGCCAAGACCAAGACTCTGGGTACAACCCCCCTTGGAACCCTTACCATGCTCGCTTCGATGGCAGCGTCTCCCTCCTCGGCCTCCGCGCCCGTGTTCAGCACTTCCACTGCCATGTCCTTGCAACACGTACAAGGTCACAAGAAATCAGAGAGAATTGTGGATGCAGCTCAGTGCATCATGGAAACCTGTCCACTCTCTCTACGGACTCCATCTTCACTTCCTGCTGCCTTGGGTAAGCAGCACAAGTAATCAAGGGCCCCACCAACCTGGGACAAGCTCCCTTCTATCGCCTTCCATTGGGCAGATGATACAGAAGTTTGTAAATAAGCACCGGCAGGCTCATGGACTGATTCTATCTGCTGTTATAAGACTCTTGAGGAGACCTCTAATACGAGAAGAACTCTTGACCTCACAATCTATCTCATCGTGGCCCTTCCATCTCATGTCTCCTGGCTCTGCCTTTTCTTTAACTATATCACTATATTTTACATTGTGTTACTGCGTTTTCCCCAGTACTACCTCAATGTTTTGAAATGATAAGTACAGATGGCATGTAACACACTGTACTCAGATTCAGATTTATTTATTACAACAAACTGTGACACAACAATGACAAATTGGTTACCAATTACCAGTGTCTACTGATGGACTATCACATACAGAATTTACCAAACAAACAAACGCGGTATGTTTCACAAAACACGTTATTTCAAAGTACACAATGCATGTACACTTTAGAAGAAAGTGTAGGTTGGCAGCTGCTGTTGGGCTTGTGGTAAATTTGTGTTCAAATACCATGGCGTTGACATCAACTGAATAGTGCCTCCTCATCCAGTTGATTACAGCTCTCAGATTTTCTTCTGCCAGTCTCTTAAATTTAATCGATCTTTTTTTGTAGGGTTTTTCGTCCGAGAGCATTGGTGTTTCCATACCAGGCTGTAATTCAGCCAGCCGATGCACTCTCCACTACACACCTATAGATGTTTGTTAAAGTTTGAGATGTCATGGTGAATCTTCACAAATTCCTAAGGAAGTTACCATGCTTTCTTCATAATTGCACTTGCATATTGAGCCCAGGACAGATCCTCCAAAATAATAACACCATGAAATTTAAAGTTGCTGACCGTCTCCCCCTCTGATCTCCCGATGAGGACTGGCTCATGGACCTCTGGTTTCCTCCTCCTGAAGTCAATAATCAGCTCCTTGAAAGGTTGTTGTCATGGCAGCATTCTCCCCCCTAACTACTTACCACCACTTTTGATCTGGCCTACCACTGAGGTGTCATCAGCAAACTTGAGTATGGCACCGGAGCTGTGCTTAGCTGCACAGTCATAAGTGTAACGTGAGCAGAGCAGGAGTCTGTGCACATGGCCTGTGCTGATGGAGATGTTGCTAATCCAAACTGACTGGGGTCTGCAAATGAGGATATTGAGGATCCAGTGGCACAAGGGAGTATTGAGGCCAAGGTCTTGCAGCTGATTGATTGGTTTTGAGGGGATGAGGATATTAAATAACGAGCTGCAATCGATAAAGAGCATCCTGATGAATGCTGTCTAGTTGTTCCATGGTTGTGCGAAGTGCCGAGGAGATGGACCTGTTGCTCCGGTAGGCAAATTGAAGTGGATCTAAGTCGCTTCTCAGGCAGGAGTTGATCATTTTCATGACCAAGAGGCCCAAAACTGCTTACAGTACTCCAAATATGGTCAGACCAATGCCTTATAAAGCTTCAGCATTACATCCTTTGACAATAAATTTACTGTGACTGTGACTATTGGAAACATCCTCTCCATGTCCACTCTATTAGGCCAATGACCATCCTGCTCCAGCCTCCCCTTTGGTCTAATGGCTCATAATTCTCCTTGCTTTGGTTCTGAAGGCTGCAATGTTTCTGCATGCCAGTACTTCAGGGCTTGAGATTTAATTCTGTGCAACCTTTCAAAGATCAGTGAAGTGTAAAACAAGTCAATGATACAGCGCAACATCCATAAATTGAACAGTTATATTCATTAAGAAATCGTTAAAACAATAGCTGGGCAACAGTTCTGAGATGATGTGCTCTACACTAGGTGTTACTGGGTCACTAACAACGCAGGTCATCATTATAAAGGGTAGAAAAATTAAAGAGTGTCACAATATCTTGAATGTGAGGGGAAATCGTACAAGGAATCCTACTGATCTCTCTGTAGGTGTTTCTGATCTGGAAGTGTTTCAGACAGCGATGGGTCGCTAATCTTCCCAGAGTCTGCGTTGAGCTTGCCAGGGGGATTCTAATTGTGTATTCTGCTTTGACAGGCAGCCTAGTGATCCTAAATAGAGATTTGTCACACTTCATTCAGGCTCTGTCTCGGCGAGGCGAGCTGCGGATCAGCTCGCAGAGTCACAGGAGGTCGAGTTGCAATCAATGTGCGAAGTGAAAAAGCCATCAGTAATTCAGTGAAGAGGAGAAGTATTTCAAGGGATAGCAGGTTATTACAGAGGTCAAACATGCAGAAATATAAAAGAGATCGATATCTAGACAGCTATCACTACAATTACATAATGGTGTTTTGTCTGCCCATTTGGAAAGGCAATGATTCTGCTCAGTGAGATTGAAGATTTAAGACCAATTTTTTACAGTTTATCTACTCAGTGCCACCTGCATTGTGTAGCCTGTCTTCAGATCTTCACAGAATCATAAAAAGCCTCGGTATGAAAGGAGGCCATTCGGGCCATCAAATCCATTCTGGCTGCATGAAAGCTGGTCTCACCCTCTCCCACACAGCTTGGCCAGCTCCTTTAGATACCTATTCAGTCTGCTTTTAAATGCTATGACAGTCTTACTCCAAAGTTCACAGTAAATTTATTATCAAAGGACATTTATATCATCGTATTCTGTACAACCCTGAGATTTGTTTTCTTGCGGGCATACTCAGTAAATTCAAGAACCATAATAAAGAAAGCAATGAAAGACCGCATCCAACAGGAAGGATAAACAACCAGTGTGGAAAAGACAACAAACTGTGCAAATACAAAAGAAATCATAATAATAATAAATAAATAAGCAACAGATATCAAGAACGTGAGCATGTTCTTCATGTTGCACTCCACCAGAGAGGGTATTCTGGACCCAAACTGTTTACTGGGAAGACAAACCTCTTCTTCATGCCCCTGCCATTCTGCCCTGGTGTAGCCTCCACAATTTCTATCACACGGCTTAGTGCGGAAACATAGTGCACGTGACCATATGGAGCTGTGAACATAGCTGAGCATTTCACAGAAACCGATCTCCCCTCCGTGGACTCCGTCTACACCTACTGCTAAAGCATCATTAAAGACCCCACCCACCCTGGGCATTTTTTCTGCTACCCCTCCCATCGGGCAGAAGATACAAAAGCCTGAAAGCACATGTTGACGGGCTCAAGGACAGCTGCTGTCCCGCTGTTGTCAGACTACCGAATGTTTCCCTGGTATAATCAGATGGACTCTTGATCTCAGATTATATCTCATTATGTTTTATTGTCTCCTCCAAGAGGACCATAACCTTGTCATAGTTTGGAGGCTTGCGTGCCTCAATGACCTGGAGAGCCATGTTGGCTGGAGTCAGGGCTTTATGCTTTGGCCCCTGGTAGGGTTACCTACGCAAAACAGGTCAAAGGGTAGAGGGCAGACTAAGAGTGGTCCACCACTCCTCCAGGTTCGGGGGTTCAGTTCAACAACCCTGACTGGTAAAATAAAATTACAAGGGGTGATTGATAAGTTTGTGGCCGAAGGTAGAAGGAGTCAATTTTAGAAAACCTAGCACATTTATTTTTCAACATAGTTCCCTCCTACATTTACACACCTTAGTCCCGCGGTCGTGGAGCATACGGATCTTGGACCTCCAGAAAGTGTCCACAGCAGGGGTGATTGATAAGTTTGTGGCTCAAGGTAGAAGGAGGTGAGTTATTAACTTCAAACTTTCTGCATAATCACTCAAAGAGTTGAACTGCATGTGCATGTAATGAGAGCTGTTGAACTCATCTCCTTCTACCTTAGGCCATGAACTTATCAGTCACCCCTCGTATTACGGAAACAGCAATGAAGGACCCTTCTATACCTGAGTGTGATGGTATTCCTGAGTCTCCACCTGGGACTCGCACGACTGCCAGTAGTGAAAACCGACACGGTAAAGGAAGCCCTGAACCCCGCCAGAGATGGAGGACCCTCATTGCTGCCTCAAGTGCCGGCAGTGTAATAGGCAGCAGAGACACCTCAGTGTCTGCCTGCACTGCACTTCCTCTGCAGCCGAAACACCTGATTGTGCATTCTGTTACTGATTTACCTCATTCTACCGCGATGCACCGTGTAACGACTTGGTCTGTGTGAATAGCATGAGCTCTATTTTCAATGTATTTGTGCATGTTTATTCATCTATTGAGGTAGAGTGAGGATTAGGCCCTTCTGGCCCTTCGAGCTGTGCTGCCCAGCAACCCCTGATTTTAATCCTAGCCTGATCACGGGACAATTTACATTGACCAATTAACCCATCAACTGCTGCATCTTTGGACTGTGGAAGGAAACCGGAGCACCGGGCGGAAACCCACACGGTCATGTGGAGAACGTACAAACTCCTTACAGGCAGTGGTGGGAATTGAACCCGGGATGCTTACCTTAGCAGTAAAGCATTGTGCTAATCATTATGCTACCATGCCACCCCGGGACAATATTGTTTATGTGACAATAATAAACCAAACCAATTCCAATTCCAAAGTCAGACAGACAGACATACTTTATTGACCCTGAGGGAAATTGGGTTTTGATACAGCCGCGCCAACCAAGAATAGTGAAGAAATATAGCAAAATAAAACCATAAATAATTAAATAATAATAAGTTAATCATGCCAAGTGGAAATAAGTCCAGGACCAGCCTATTGGCTCAGGGTGTCTGACACTCTGAGGGAGGAGTTGTAAAGTTTGATGGCCACAGGTAGAAATGACTTCCTATGATGCTCAGTGTTACATCTCGGTGGAATGAGTCTCTGGCTGAACGTACTCCTGTGCCTAACCAGTACATTATTGAGTGGATGGGAGACATTGTCCAATTTCGACGGACTCAGGTCGCTTTCGGTGTGTGCTGCGTCTGTGAGGCTGAGTCGGGCAGCGCCGTGGAAGTCCATAGCAGGGGTATTCCCTTCTGCCGCCAGCATGGGATGGCAAGTCTGTCGGGACCCTGGGGACTTGTGGAAACTGTGGTGATTTCTTTTGAACTCACAGTCCTTTAACATCTTGGACTATTTTTACTGTGCCCATAGTCTGTTTTTTATCAATTATGCTATTGTTTGCACTGTTTTAACTATATGTTGTAATTATGTGGTGTTGTGCAGGTCTTGTAGCTTTAGTTTTTGGTCTTGTTTTGTTTGGTGAATTTGGAGCTCCTTTCCGGGGAACGCGCTAAGACGGTAGCGCGATATTAATACGCAGCAGCCTCTCCAGACTCTGGATTGGGGATTGCCAAACGTTACGTGGATTTTCTAGTGTAGTCTGTTTTGTCATATGCTTTTGTGATATCATTCTGGGGGAACGTTATCTCATTTTTTAACTGCATTGCATTTGTGGTTTCTAAATGACAATAAACTGAATCTGAAGATGGCATGCAACTTGGACAGCATCCTCTTTTCAGACACCACCTTCAGAGAGTCCTGTTCCACCCCCACAACATCACTGGCCTTACGAATGAGTTTGTTGTCATGCACCTGGACAGATTGTGGACACATCTATTAACTAATGAGTCTGTTTGTTGAGGAGTAATTTGTAGATGAAGAAACATGCTAATTTAATCAACTCTGGCCCATGAGACAATGGCTATGAGGAGTTTGGTGACAGGCTATAGATTCTGGAATTACTTAACCCTGAGGGAGTCTTCAACTGATGAGGGTAGCTAATGAGGGAACTACATCAAGGCAGATGATGAGAAGTCACCCTTGAGGGGTCAAGGGTCACTCATTTGCCACTAAATGCTTCAAGTGATTTCCCCTCTCTTATCGACAAGAAAAAGGCAGGAATGGAAGGAATGAGTTCTGCTGTCCCCCTGGGTCTGTGCATTTGAGGCTGGCTGGAGTTGAAGTGTTCAGAGTCCCAACGTCAGGAAGTCTTGAGTTCAAGGCCTAGTGTTCGGTGATCAGTGGGCCCCGTGGTCAATGCCGAGGATGGAGGACCAGAGTCGAATTGGAAATCCGGAAGTACAGACCTAGCACTGCGAATCTCTGAGAATCTGAAGACTGGGCAATCGAAGGCCCAGTGTCTGTCAGTCCACGTCTGAATCCAGGACCGCTGGAGGCCGGAGAAGACACAGTACCTTGGGGTTAGAGGACTGTGTATATGCATGGGTGAGAGGGGGGAATGAGGCTTCTTTTGCTGTCGTGGCTCTGTTGCTGTGTCCTGTGTTGTTCTGCTGAGCGTTGTGGGCACGCCACGTTGGCACCAGAATGTGTGGCGACACTTGTGGGCTGCCCCCAGCATAAATCTCGGATATGTTGGTTGTTAATGCAAATGACGCATTTCACTGTAAGTCTTGACGTACACGGCGAGCCACGGACAGAAAAACCTCCTGCCTACCGCAGACAAACCTCACTGCTGAACCTCAGGTGCTGTTCCCTTAGACTGCATTCAAAGTGGAGATCTGAATTCTCGTCACACCGTACTCTTGAAAGCCCCAAACCCGCTGGCGAGCACTGACCTTTGCCTTTGAAAGCAAGCTGATGTGCAAGTATGATTGCCACTGATGTCGTTCTGCTCTTAGCCAAGAGGCTTTCATACCATTTCTAAACAGTAATTTCTGTGAAATTGCTGTTTTGAAATGCCCTTATCATTGTAATAGAGTGTGAAAGCATTCTCATTTCATCATCTACGTTGCACATTTGTAAAACTGACAGGAAGCAGTCCAAGCCGAGGGAAGGAAATGGCATTTAGCTGGAACCTTTCATAAACTTCCGAGACCTCCAATTGATGGGGATGGATTTGGGGACAGAGACGGGAGCTAGTGATCAGATTTCAGATTTAGATTTATTTACTTATCACGTCTGCAACAAAATAAACAGTGAGAGGTGTCGTTCGTGCTAACGACCAACGCAACCAGGGGGCAGCCCACAGGCATTGCTGCACACACTGGTGCCAACGTGGCAAGCCCTCAGTGCCCGGCAGAACACGGCAAGTAACAAAATGAGACAGCTGCAAGCCAGGTCCGGGCACCGGTACCGAAGCTCAGAGCCCGGCGGTCGATCGGAAGTCCAGAGGCCGATGCCCGGTGGTCAAAGCCTGGGGGCGGTGTGTGTGAGAGAGAGAGAGAGAAGGGGCATGTTTCGTTGTTGTTGGTTAGTTGCTTGGTGAGTTGGGTGTTGTTCTGCCGATCATGTTCAGTTGTTATTGGACACTGGCACACATCCACCAGCACGTCCCTAGCTTCAAATGCAGATCTGTTGACTTATCACGCCTACATTAAAGTGTCCAGGGAAATGCATCGTTTGAGTTAGCAACCAGCACACCCAAGGATTGTTGGGGCAGCCCACAAATGTCGCTACACTACAGCACACCCACGATGTTCAACAGAACGCAACAAAACAGCCCATACAACCAAGCAACAAAACAACGATAGTAAAATAAACCCTGCCCCTCCCTCCTTCCTCCAGTGATGTAGAGCACTCAATGGACAGACCTCCACTCCACACTCAGTATTCTGCACTTAAAGTCCAGCGACATGGACAGGCGACAGCCCAGGCCTCCTCCACACTCGAAGGCCATGTGAGCTGGGGGCACGACGGCTGATCAGTTGGCTTACATAGAGTTCGAGCCTGAAGTTCAGGGTCCTGTCATCAGCTAGTCCAAGGTCGATGCCAAAGATCGGAGCCTGAAAGCCAATCAGAAGTCTGGAATCTGAAGGCCAGTGGCCAAACCTGGAGACTGGAGGCCCGGAGGCCTGTTTGGGAGTTGAAGGACTGTCTGTGTGTGTGGGTGGTTGGGAGAGAGGAATGGGTCTTTGTCTTACTGTTGATGTTTTGTTGCTCGTTGTGTTCTGTGTTGTTCTGCTGAGCCTTGTGGGTGCGCTATGTTGACGCTGGAATGTGCGGTGACACTCGCAGGACATTTAAGAAACTCTTAGATAGGTGCATGGATGATAGAAAATTGAAGGTCAGTGTAGGGGGAAGGGTTAGATTGATTTTATAGCAGATTAAAAAGTCGGTACAACATCATGGGCCGAAGGGACTGTACTGTGCTGTACTATATCAAAATCAGAAACAGGTTTAATATCACCAGCATATGTCATGAAATTTGTTGTCTCTGCAGCAGGAATACATTGCAATATATAATAACAGAAAAAACCCTGAATTGCAGTAAGTATATATATTAAGTAGTTGCATTAAATAAGTGCAAAATTAAAAATAACGGAAGTGTTCAATATCCATTCAGAAATTGGATGGTAGAGGGGAAGAGGGGTCCTTAATGATGGACACCATGTTTTTGAGGCTGTGCTCCTTGAAGGTGTCCTGGATACTGGGGAGGCCAGTTGCCCACGATGGAGCTGACTAGGTTCACAACTCTCTGCAGCTTATTTCAATCTTGTGCAGTAACCTCTGTGCCTCCCCACCCCCCCCCCCCCCCCCACCATACCAGGCAGCTGGTTAGAATGCTCTCCACGGTATACCTGTAGAAATTTGCGAGTGTCTATATTCCACGTTGCACTCCAGCCTGCCCAGCTCTCCTTTCACTCGGGTCGATGCCCATGACAAAGGTATAATTCCACACTCCCCCCCCCACCCGAGACCAGCCTGGCTCCAGACACTGCTTTCCCTGGCTGGTCATTACTGTAACCACATGAGAGAGGAGGAACTCTGATATGAGAATTCACTGTGTCAGGAACTATTTTTAGTCATGTCAGCAAATAGATTTGGTTATTTCATTGTGGTTACTCCTGACCCTCATTAACTCTCGTGCTGAGTCAGGACACCTCCTGTCAAAACGCCGTTCCTCGCGGAAAGCTGGCCTTTGTCTCCAGACCTTGTTGGAAGCTACATCACTATGGGCCTGGTCTCCCAGGAGACTGTGTCCCACCCATGTAAAAACCCTCTGTGGCACGGCTCATGTTAAATTAACACCCAGCTGGGTCAGAACCCTCTGATTGTTCAGTTATCCCAGCACATTAAAAGAAAGAGCATCCATATGGCTGGATAGTCTCCAACTTGAGCATCTGTCTCTCTAACCTCTGGTAAATACTTCCTCCTCCCTCCTCTCTTTTTCCATTCCCCATTCTGGTTATCCTCTCAAGCCTTCTCTTTTCCTCACCTTCCCTTCACCTCCCTCTGGTTCCTCACCTCCTTCCCTTCCTGCAGTTGTCCACTCTCCTCTCCGATCAGATTCCTTCTTCTTCAGCCCTTTACCTCTTCCACCTATCATCTCCCAGCTTCTTACTTCATCCAACACTCTTGTCTTCCCCTTCATCTGGTCTCACCGATTACTTGCCTGTAAGGGTGCAAAAAGAGAGGTAGTGTTCATTGACTGTTCAGTAATCTGATGGCAGACGGGAAGAAGCTGTTCCTAAAATGTTGAGTCTGCTGTACCTTCCTCCTAATGATAGTAATGAGAAGAGAACACATCCCGGATGGTGGGGGTCCTTAAAGACGGATACTGCTTTCTTGAGGCATCGCCTTTTCAATGGTGGGAGGCTCATGCCCACGATGGGGCTGGTTGCGTCTGTAACCCTCTGCAGCTTTTTCCGATCCTGTGCGTTGGAATCTCTCTCTCAGGCGGGGATGCAACCAGTCAGATGCTCTCCTCGCTCTGTCTAGAATGTGCTAAAATCTTTTGTGACATAATCAAGAGATGGCAGGTGCTGGGGTCTGGGGCAGCAAACAGTCGGCAGGTCGAGCAGCATCTGTGGGAGCGAAAGAACTGTCAGTGTTTTAGATCGAGATCTGACATCAGGGCAGGCGCTGCCTTCCTGTCAGTCTTGATGAAGGATCTCAACTCGAAACATTTCCCCCCACATTTACTCCCTGCCCAGCTGAGTTTCTTCAGAAGGTTGTTTGGCACATCTGGGAGACTGCTGTGGACAACTCTTCTGTCATTTATCCTAACCTCAAAGTAACAAGCTGGGGACACACATTTCTGCAACTGTGCCATGTAAGTAAACTCAGTGGCCACTTTATTAGGTACACCTGCTTGATAATGTAAGTTTCTAATGAGCCAATTATGCAGCAGCAACTCTATGCATAAAAGCACGCAGACATGGTCAAGAGGTTCAGTTGTTGTTCAGACCAAACATCAGAATGGGGAAGAAATGTGATCTAAATGACTGTGACTGTGGAATGATTGTTGGTGCCAGATGGGGTGGTCTGAGTATCTCAGAATCTGGGAATCCCACACACGACAGAGTTTACGCAGAATAGTACTAAAACCAAAAGGCATCCAGTGAGCAGCAGTTCTGTGAGTGAAGACACCTTGTTAATGAGAGAGGGCAGAGGAAGATGGTCAGACTGGTTCAAGCTGACAGGAAGGCGACAGTAACTCAGATAACCACACGTTACAACGGGGCGGGCAGAAGAGCGTCTCTGGATGCACAACATGCTGAACCGTGAAGTGGACGGGCCACAACAGCAGAATATCAGGCACAGGCACTCAGTGGCCACTTTATCACGTACAGGAGGTAACTCACAAAGGGGCCACACTGAGGGTAAGCATTAGTCTCATTGTCTGAAGGGGTAGATCTTGAGAAAAACAAGGAAGAATGGGTTAGAGAAAGGATGGTTGCTCAGGGTATGTCGACAGCAGGACCTGCATTCTGTGATGAAAGGAAGAATCATAATTTCATTCAGACCGCGAGAAAACCCATTAATTTTTACTACATGGAACGGATCACAGAATAAACATTTAAAAATGTTCTTGAGAACAATTGAACTGTGAGCTTGACTCTTTACAAACCATAAGCAATAATGAATATTATATTTAGTACCGCTGATAAATGGCACTTTGAAATTCATTTTAAACTACACAAGGGCAAATATGTAAACCTAGTCCTGTATGAATTATTACTATTGCATAATGCCCTTATCAAGTGCTGAATGTGAGCTCTGCATTATTAACAATACGCCCAGACCTCCCTATCTTTTATTGATAAATTGCAGTCTGAAATGGATTTCAGGATGTTGAATGGAGAACTACCTTGAGTCCACCATGAAATATTAGCGGTTTGTCGTCCTCCCGTCTTCAATAAAAGCCAGCTGCAAAATATTATTAAAACTTTATTAACACAAGAATTTCTGCAGATGCCGGAATCTGGAGCAACACTCACAAAATGCTGGAGGAACTCAGCAGGCCAGGCAGCGTCTATGGAGAGGAATAAACAGCTCATCATCAAGGACCCCCACCATCCAGACCACACTCTTTTCTCACTGCTACCATCAGACGGGAGGCACGGGATCCTTAGGTCCCACACCACCAGGTTCAGGAACAGTTATTACTCTACAACCATCAGGTCCCACACCACCAGGTTCAGGAACAGTTATTACCCCTCAACCATCAGGTCCCACACCACCAGGTTCAGGAACAGTTATTACTCTACAACCATCAGGTCCCACACCACCAGGTTCAGGAACAGTTATTACCCCTCAACCATCAGGTCCCACACCACCAGGTTCAGGAACAGTTATTACCCCTCAACCATCAGGTCCCACACCACCAGGTTCAGGAACAGTTATTACCCCTCAACCATCAGGTCCCACACCACCAGGTTCAGGAACAGTTATTACTCTACAACCATCAGGCTTCTGAAGCAGGGTAGGTAACTTCACTCACATCAACACTGAACTGATTCCACAAGCTATGTACTCACTTTCAAGGTCTCTACAACTCATGCTCTCAGTATTCGTTACATACTTTTTAAAATGTATTATTATTTACACAATTTTTCCTCTTTTGCACTCAGTCTGTGTATGTATAGTTTCTCATAAATTCTATTACATTTCTTTTTTTCCCTGCGAATATGTCTAAGGAAACGAATCTCAAGGTATATATGTACTTTGTTAGTAAGTTTGCTTCGGATTTTGAACAGTGGAAGTTTCAGGCTGAGGCCCTTCATCTGGACCACAAGGGATGGGGAGGTCGCCACAGTGAGAAAGAGGGGTGAGAAGAAATACAAGCTTAAAGGTGATGGGTGGGGGAGAAGTGATGAAGTGGGGGGTTGTCAGTTGAAAAGGCAAAGGGCTGAAGAGGAAGCACCTCCATTCTATCCACAAACAGCAGGATTTCCCGGCAGCCAACCATTTTAATTCCTATCCCCGTTCCCTTTCTGACGTGTTGATCCACGGCCTCCTGTTCTACCACGATGAGGCCACCCTAACAACACCTCATATTCCATCTGGGTGGCTCCCAACCTTACGGCATGAATGACTATCAGTCGCAGAAGTAGACAATATGGGGCCGCACGCTAGCGTAGCAGCGACCCTGGTTCAATTCCCGCTGCTGACGGTAAGGAGTTTGAATGTCACCAAGCGGGTTTCCTCTGGACACACGGGTTTCTCTCACATTCCGAAGACGTAAGGTCAATCGGTCACGGGTGTAATTGAGGTGTGGGCCCGTTGGGCCGGAAGGGCCTGTTACTGGACCGTATCTCTAAAATAAAAGGTGATAGCTCCCTGAAAACGTCTACACGGGTTGATTGGGTGGGTAGGAAAGCATGTGGTATGTTTGCCTTTATTAGTCAAGGCAATTGGGTTCAAAAGTCAGGAAGTTACATTGCAGCTTGACAAAACTCTACTTAGGCCATGTCTGGAGTAATGCACACAGTTATGGTCGCTCCAATACAGGAAGAATGTCAAGAGGAGAGGCTGCAGAAGAGGTTCACCAGGATGTCGCCTGGATTACAGGACATGCGCTATTACAAGAGGTTGGTCAAACTTGGATTGTTTTCTCTGGAGCAGCAGAGACTGACAGGAGATCTGAGATTATGAAAGGCATAGATAGAGTAGACAGATATCTTTTTCCCAGCTTTGAAATATCTAACACCAGAGGGCACACATTTAAGGTAAGAGGGGGTAATTACAAAGGAGGTGTGAGGGGCAAGTTTTTACACAGAGAGTGGCGGGTGCCTGGATAAGACTGCCTGGGATGGTGGTAGACCCAGATACAATCGGCACCTTTTAGAGACATTTAGATAGGCGCATAAATGTGAGGAAAATGGAATGGGAGGGACATTGTGTAGACAGAAGAGATTAGTTATCCATTTGATTACTAATGTTTCAGCACAACATTGTGGGCCGAAGGGCCTGTTCCTGCGCTGTACTGCTCTACGTTGCATGTTCTATGTTCTAAAATACCCAGCCTGGAGCCTCTTGTCACCACGGAGATCTGCCTTTTTATAGCCTCTGAAGCGAGTGGGTTTAGCCAGAGAAAATTCTTAATAACCCCTAACCTGGCCTGTTCCTTTATGAACTATCATATTACTCAGTGCTTTTGTCAATTTCTTCAGACATAATTGGATGTTGAGCTTTGCATTATTGAACAACTAATTCATCCATCCCCAGAAATGTAATTCTTGTCTGACAAATTGCAATCTAGAAGCAGTTTCCGATTGGAGTAATGTTTGCCTTCCGAAAGGACACGTTCACCTTCAGAGCAAATTGATTCTGTAGGACACACAACTTTTCAGTCAGCTCTCCTTCCTATTCCACTTGCTTCCCCTCACTGGCTTATCAATATATTTTTCCCCTTTTCTCTTGATAACTCCTTCCCAGAGAATGGTACTGGAGAAGGAACTGCCTCTCCTGTTAATGGCCAGTGGTTTTGCTTGAGTCTTGATAATCAGTGTTATTTGATTATTTGGCCTTGAGAATTTATTTATTGCCTGTCTCTGTCCAAGATCTCCACACACTCCCCCACATCCAGTCTCTTGTGCCTCCTGGAATTTTATCAGTCTACATGAACAACCCTGACTTCACTCACCCAGGACAAGAGCATGGGACCACCTTTCCGAAACTCTCATTTGTGTCTGCCTTTCACAATCTCTCTCGCTGTCTCCCTCTGTCTCTGTTTCTCCTACTCCTTCTCTCTCTCTCTTCATTCTCTCTCACTCATACTCTCTGGCTGTCTGTATGTCTCTCTCTCTCTCTCTCTCTCTCTCTCTGCCTCGCTCTCTGTCTCTCTCCCTCCCTCTCTCTCTCTCTCTGTCTCTCTTTGTATCTCTATCTCTTTTTCTCTTTCTCTGTTTCTCTCTGTCTGTCTGTCTCTCCCTCTGTCAATGTCTTCTTGGTCTGTCCCGATCATACTTCTATCTCTATTTGTCTCTGATCAGTTTGTGTGTGTGTGTGTCTGTCTGTCTCTGTCTTCTCTGCTTCACTCTTCCACCTTCCTCTCTCTCTCTCTCTCTGTGCCCTTTCTTTCTCACTCCGCCACCCCTCTCTCTCACCAACACCTCTTTCTCTCCCATCCCACCCTCTCCTCCTCTCCCTCTACTTCTTGGCCTCTCATTTTTTTGGATCACAAGACCATCAGATATAGGAGCAGAATTAGGCCATTTGGCCCATCGAGTCTGCTATGCCATTTCATCATTGGCATATTGGCTGGTCCAATTTTCCTCTCAGCCCCAGTCTCCTCCCCGTATCCTTTCAGGCCCTGACCAGTCAAGAATCAATCAACATCTGCCTTAATATACATGAAGACTTGGCCTCCGCAGCTGCCTGTGGCAAAGAATTTCACAGATTCACCACTCTCTAGCTAAAGAATTTCCTCCTCATCTCCATTTTAAAAGGACGCCCTCTATTCTGAGGCTGTGTCCTCTGGTCTTCGACACTATCACCGCAGGAAACATCGTCTCCACAACCAATCTATCAAAGCCTTTTACCAATCGATAGGTTTCAATGAGATCCCCCCCCCTCATTCTTCTGAACTCCCAGAGAACAGGCCCAGAGCCATCAGGCGCTCTTATTAAAGCCTAATTATACGAACCAGCTTTTGGTCACTTGTTCTAATCCTGTTATGTGGATCAATGTCAAAATGTGTTGGCTGTAGCTTCTATGAAGTGCCTGGAGACTTTACTTGTCAAAGGCACTATACAAATGCCAACCCTATACTTCACAACAGCAGCTCCTGCCACACGGTGCACCATGGCAAGGGTGAGTGATGGGCAGGGGCACGAGAGGGATATAACTCCAGTGTTTATCGACAATTTGTTCTGTGCAGAGAGATCGATCTGACTGATGTTGTGTTTAACCATTTAAAATTTTGTCACATGGACACTGAAATATTGAAACATTCCAGTGAAATGCATCATGTTGCATCAACAGCCAACGCAGTCCAAGAACGTGAGGGGGAAACTGCAAGTGTCACCATGTTCAATGGCACCAACGTAGCATGCCCACAACTTACTAACCCAAACCATTACATCCTTGGACTGTGGGAGGAAGCTGGAGCAGCTGAAGGGAACCCATGGAGTCACAGGGAGAGCGTACAACCGCCTTGTTTCCTATGGTGGGGCAGCCTAAGATCAGCAGACACAGCCTCCCAATGGAGGGGTGTCCATTTAGAGCGGGGATGAGGAGGGATTTCTTCAGCCAGAGGGTGGTGAATCTGAGGAATTCAGTGCCACGGGTGGCTGTGAGGCCAAATCATCAGGTATATTTAAGGCAGAAGTTAATTCTAAATTAGTCAGGGCATGAAAGGGTACGGGGAGAAGGCAGGAGAGGGGAAATGGATCAGCCATAATGAAATGGTGGAGCAGACTTGATGGGCCAAATGGCCTAATTCTGCTCCTATACCTTATGGTCTTCCAGACAGCGATGGGGATTGTACCCTGATCACAGATCGCTGGCACTGTAAACTGCTACAATACTGTGACACCCCTCCATCCAGTCATGTGTCTTTTGTCTGGCGTGCACAGACATCACCATCCCTGCATCGTCATTGGGTTTAAGTTCTGGGAGCCCCAAGCTCACCCTCTGTTGGAGCACCATTACCATACTGATCGAGGTGGTTGTAGAGGTCGCTTATGCCAATTATTTGGGACATTATGAAGGAGATTGGAATCGGTTCATTATTGTCACATGTACCAAGATACAGTGACAAGCTTGTCTTGCAAACTGATCATTACACAGTGCATTGAGGTAGAACATGGTAAAACAATGACAAAGATCAGCTTTATTTGTTCCTTGAACATCGAAACATACAGTGAAATACATCGTTAGTTTTAATTGACAAACTTCTACAGATGTGTGGTGGAGAGTATACTGACTGGCTGCATCACAGCCTGGTATGGGAGCACCAATGTCGTTGAATGGAAAAGCCTGCCAAAGGTAGTGGATACAGCGCAGTCCATCACGGGTGAACCCCTCTCTACCACTGAGCACATCTCCACAGAGCAGGAAAGGAGCCCCCATCATCAGGGACCCCCACCACTCAGGACAGGCTCTCTCCTCACTGCTGCCATCAGGAGGGAGGTACAGGAGCCTCAGGACTCATACTACCTGATTCAGGAACAGTTACTACTCCTCAACCAAAGGGGATAACTTCACTCAACTTCACCTGCCCCATCATTGAAATGTTCCCACACCAATGAACTCAATTTCAAGGACTCTTCATCTTAAATTTTCAATATTTATTCCTTACTGATTTATTATTATTATTTATTCTTTCTTATTTGCACAGCTTGTTGTCTTCTGCGCCCTGGTTGAACATCCTAGTTGGGTGGTCTTTCATTGATTCTATAGATTTATTGAGTATGCCTGCAAGAAAATACATCTCAGGGTTGTATATGGTGACATACATACAGCATACTTCGATAATAAAATTCACGTTAAACTTTAATGACACCCAAGCCCGAGGTGTGATTAGAGCAGTGGCAAGAGTCACCATGCTTTCGGTTCCAAAACAGCCCGCCCACAACTCGCTAACCCTCACCCGCGTGCCTTTGGACCGTGGGAGAAAACCAACATGGTCACGGGGAGAATTTATAAACAGTTTACAGGCAGCCGGTTGCTGGCACCGAAGTCCGTTACCCTAGCCGCTCCGTTACCGTGGTGCCCATAGGAGCAGGAGTAGGCCGTTCGACCCCTCGATCCTGCCCCCCCCCCCCCCACGAAGTACGATTATGGCTGTCTGCCCCAGGCCTCATGTTCCCTTTTTTGCCAGATAGGACACAGGCAGCGGAGTAATGGTTCAGTGCGTTCGGGGACCGCCAGGGCCTCCCACTTCTTCCTCTGTTCTCTGTTTCAGGTCCTCTGTTGGTCGGCGTCCTGGCTAAACACGTAATATGCAGAGTATGTAGGGTATGGAGAGCAAACTGTTGCCCCTGCAGCAGGCTCCCCCTCTGCACGCAGCTGATGGATCTGGAAGAACGGTAGAGGCCGTTACAGTTCGGCACGAGCTGCATCGCACGAGTCAGTGGTAGACGCAACATAAGAACTGCCTTAGGGACTCCAGCTCCAGATTTTTCCCTCGGGGTTCACTTCGAGGCCTTCCTATTAGTGGATACGGCCGTGAGGCAGCGGAGGTGTGAGGTCAGAGTTTTCCTTCTCCTGACGAACCCCATCTGCCTGAAGTAACTTTTTTAAGTTGCCAGTGACATGCCTTTGTACCCTCTGCTCTCAATAGAAACAGTTCCACCAGGCTTAGTAGCTAAGCCATATGTAAAGGCCAAGAGCTGGACTTGGTTGTCAGAGGCTATTTGAGGTGCACCCCATTGGGAGCTTGTCCCCACTGCCTCCCCTGGCTCTAACATCCTTAAGGACACATTCCCTGTTTACAACATGGGTTATCTGGAGGCACAAGCTTTATGGGCTGAGGTTGACAGTTTCTGTACTGACATACCACAAACACAGCGCTCTGCCTGTGTGAAATCAACTTCCTGCGTTTTGCAAGGCACAGATCCTGTGGCTGTTACGCCGAAAGTTGCAAATTCAGCAGCTGATTAAGGAACGTGGGACTTTGTGACAGACCTTGGACTCTCCAAGGCACTTAACATCCAGCACGGTACATGTGGAAAAGGAATAATTTGAGGAAGCATAGCACCGGTTTGCCAGAGCTGCAGCTTCATAATCTGAATCCGAAACAGAAGTGGTTTAATATCTCTGGCACATCTCATGAAAATTGTTGTTCTGTGGCAGCAGTACATTGCAATACATAAAATCTATAAAAATACAAAAGAATATTTATACAAAATTAAATAAGTTGTTCAAAAAGAGAACAAAAAATTTAAAAATAGTAATGAGGTAGCAGAAATCAGATGGCAGTGGGGAAGAAGCTGTACCTGAAACATTGAGTGCGTGTCTTCAGGCTCCTGTACCTCCTCTTCGATGGTAGCGATGATAAGAGGGTGTCCTGGACGATGGGGGTCCTTATTATGGATGAGGTAATGGTTTTTGAAGATGTTCTTGATGCTGGGGAGGCTAAAGCCCATGATAGAGCTGGCTGAGTTTGTAACTTTCTGCAGACTCTGTGGGGGAAAGAAAACTGTCCCTCATTTAATACACGTCTCCTTCTCGTTCCAGCCATCGTTGTCCTTTTCCTCAAACTCCTGCTCCTTCATGCAGTCTTGCTCTTTTTGCATCTCTCTCACTCTCCCCTTTACACTTACACGGTTCCTTTAGTGCCATAAAACGTCCCTAGGCACAAGCCAGCGGTGGCAACAGACTGAAGCTGGCATTAAACCAGATGGAGTCTTACAGCACAGAGTGAGGCTGTTTGGCTCAATAGGTCCATGCTAGCACATCAGATAATGGGAAGTTGTGGCAGACATGTGTGGGTGAAAGAAGTGGGCTTTAGGACATCTCTCACAGGAGGAGAGAGAGGTGGAGAGGGAGTTCAGGAATAGAGGATCCAGGGCAAACGCATGGTGAGCTTTGGTGGGCTGCTGGAGACTGAAGAGGGCAAGAGCCAATATCTCACCCAGAGTGTGGCTCCTATCTAGAACCAACTGCCTAAGACAGTGGCTGAAGCGAGTGACTGGCAGGGTCTAAATTCAAGATCCAAGATTGTTTAGTCAACTTTCAGTACACAAGGGTAAGGGAGAACAAAATGATTGTTACTTCAGATCTGATGCAGCAAACAAACACAATAAATATAAATATCAAAGCAATCCTATAAACCACAGTGTACAATTAACTGTTTTTGAGTTTGGCTGTGGACACGTACCATCAGCTAATAGACATAGACTGTAAGTGAGGTTCGGTGCAGGAGTATCTGTACACAAGGTGACTGACAGGAAATGATAAAGTGACAAAGTGACTCTTGACAAGAGAAACAGCAGGGCAAATGAAAACAGAATACCACAGAGACTGTATTAGTGTGGGTATGAGGTGTGAAGTGACAGTGAGTGGGGATGAAGGGGGTGGGGAGGGACATGGAGAGGAGTGTGTCAGTGTGGTTTTGAGGTGTGGAGTGTCAGTGTGGAGTGACAGTGAACGGGAGGATGAAGGGGTGGTGAGGGACTGTGGAGACGAGTGTGTCAGTGTGGAGTGACAGTGAATGGGGATGAAGGGGGTGGGGAGGGACTGTGGAGACGAGTGTGTCAGTGTGAAGTGACAGTGAATGGGGATGAAGGGGGTGGGGAGGGACTGTGGAGAGGAGTGTGTCAGTGTGGGGATGAGGTGTGGAGTGTCAGTGTGAAGTGACAGTGAATGGGGGGATGAAGGGGTGGTGAGGGACTGTGGAGAGGAGTGTGTCAGTGTAGGGATGAGGTGTGGAGTGACAGTGAATGGGGATGAAGGGGGTGGTGAGGGACTGTGGAGAGGAGTGTGTCAGTGTAGGGATGAGGTGTGGAGTGTCAGTGTGAAGTGACAGTGAATGGGGATGGAGGGGGTGGGGAGGGACTGTGGAGAGGAGTGTGTCAGTGTAGGGATGAGGTGTGGAGTGAGTGACAGTGAATGGGGATGAAGGGGGTGGGGAGGGACTGTGGAGAGGAGTGTGTCAGTGTAGGGATGAGGTGTGGAGTGAGTGACAGTGAATGGGGATGGAGGGGGTGGGGAGGGACTGTGGAGAGGAGTGTGTCAGTGTAGGGATGAGGTATGGAGTGAGTGACAGTGAATGGGGATGGAGGGGGTGGGGAGGGACTGTGGAGAGGAGTGTGTCAGTGTAGGGATGAGGTGTGGAGTGAGTGACAGTGAATGGGGATGGAGGGGGTGGGGAGGGACTGTGGAGAGGAGTGCGTCAGTGTAGGGATGAGGTGTGGAGTGAGTGACAGTGAATGGGATGAAGGGGGTGGGGAGGGACTGTGGAGATGTGTGTGTCAGTGTGGAGTGACAGTGAATGGGGATGAAGGGGGTGGGGAGGGACTGTGGAGAGGAGTGTGTCAGTAGGGATGAGGTGTGGAGTGAGTGACAGTGAATGGGGATGAAGGGGGTGGGGAGGGACTGTGGAGAGGAGTGTGTCAGTGTGGGGATGAGGTGTGGAGTGAGGGACAGTGAATGGGGATGGAGGGGGTGGGGAGGGACTGTGGAGAGGAGTGTGTCGGTGTAGGGATGAGGTATGGAGTGAGTGACAGTGAATGGGGATGGAGGGGGTGGGGAGGGACTGTGGAGAGGAGTGTGTCAGTGTAGGGATGAGGTGTGGAGTGAGTGACAGTGAATGGGGATGGAGGGGGTGGGGAGGGACTGTGGAGAGGAGTGTGTCAGTAGGGATGAGGTGTGGAGTGAGTGACAGTGAATGGGGATGGAGGGGGTGGGGAGGGACTGTGGAGAGGAGTGTGTCAGTGTAGGGATGAGGTGTGGAGTGAGTGACAGTGAATGGGATGAAGGGGGTGGGGAGGGACTGTGGAGACGAGTGTGTCAGTGTGGAGTGACAGTGAATGGGGATGAAGGGGGTGGGGAGGGACTGTGGAGATGAGTGTGTCTGTGTGGAGTGACAGTGAATGGGATGAAGGGGGTGGGGAGGGACTGTGGAGATGAGTGTGTCAGTGTGGAGTGACAGTGAATGGGGATGAAGGGGGTGGGGAGGGACTGTGGAGATGAGTGTGTCTGTGTGGAGTGACAGTGAATGGGGATGAAGGGGGTGGGGAGGGACTGTGGAGACGAGTGTGTCAGTGTGAAGTGACAGTGAATGGGGATGAAGGGGGTGGGGAGGGACTGTGGAGACGAGTGTGTCAGTGTGGAGTGACAGTGAATGGGGATGAAGGGGGTGGGGAGGGACTGTGGAGACGAGTGTGTCTGTGTGAAGTAGTGAATGGGGATGAAGGGGGTGGGGAGGGACTGTGGAGAGGAGTGTGTCTGTGTGAAGTGACAGTGAATGGGGATGAAGGGGGTGGGGAGGGACTGTGGAGAGGTGTGGAGTGTCAGTGTGAAGTGACAGTGAATGGGGATGAAGGGGGTGGGGAGGGACTGTGGAGAGGAGAAGCTGATGTGTACGTAGTGGTTGTGGAGGTGGTGGAGTGAGCAAATGGCTGGAGGTGAACACTTGAATGGAATTGATGTGCGTAGGTGCTGACTGCCTGGGATTGGCTGAATGACTGTTTCCTTGCTTTAGAACTCAATCTCTGGTGCTGAGGAGGTGGAAGCTGAACGTGGAGGGTCTCGTGTCTTCTTGCCATACCTCAATCGTCCTCATCCGCCAAATGCACCGAGGCTTTCCTTTCCTTTCCTGTCGCATTGTCCAAGGCCCACCTCTGCAGAAAACAAGACGGAGAGCGAGAGAAAGCAGGGGAGGGTAGCAGCCTTCAAAGGGAAACCACACTAACCAAACCGCAGTGCGTCTGTGCACTGCTCCTGACGGGCTGGTGCCTACAGTTCCTCCTCCAACAGCCCAAGAAAGGGAGGGAGGTAGAACATCTTTGCGTTTGTTTTCATCTCCCCTTTCCTGCCTGCTCCATGGTCAGGTTTCAGAAACGTGATCAGCGTGAAGCTTCAGACGCAAGCATTGAGCTGATGTAGCAATCGTGTGGTCATCACCGGGCCATGGACTGGAATAGACCATTGAGTTATTTTTAATGAGCTTCACAGTCAGCTGACTTCCGGAAGTTCATAAAGGCAATGCACATCCAAACACTTAGTTATTGAGATAAAGTGCGAAACAGGCCCTTTCAGACCCAGCAGCCCCTGATTTAACCCTGGCCCAGACATGAGATGATTTACAATGACCAATTAACCCACCAACCAGTGGGTCCTTGGACTGTGGGAGGAAACTGGAGCACTCGGTGGAAACCCACACGATCAAGGAGGGAATGTACAAATTCCTTACAGAGAGCAGCAGGAATAGAACCCAGCGTTTGGGACTCTAAAGCGTTGTGCTAGCCACTACGCTAAAATATGCTTTCCTTTTGGAGACCCAGGCTGCAGGGGACGCTTATAATCGTCTTGTAGAACCTGCAAGAGAAACTGTGGAGGAAAACCTGGACTGAGGGAAACTTAACGCCTTCCTATTCCAGCGTCACCTCCTCAGTCACCCTTCAGAGCTGATTCCGTCCATTTGACCCAGGCACTGTTGTGGTCCGGTCAGGAGCCCGCATTCCGGGTCTTGATCCGGTCCGCAGACTCCGGACTCCGGGTCTTGCAGCCGTCCCTCCTTTCACCCTTCAGCCCAAATAGGATCATCTTGGCTTAAGGAGGCGCACCTGATGCCTATTGGCTGGCAGGGGTATATAAGGGGGTCTGGGAGTGAGTCTAGTTGTGGGGTTGCCTTGCAGCTGTTGTTCTGGCTATCCTGTCTTGGATTACCTAATGTTAATCATCTAGTTCTGTAAGTCTATTCTTGTAGTCACCCTGGACTGAGCCCCCTTCTGATCCCTTGCCTCTGTTGGGTAAGCAGGCTGGACTGCTGTTGCCTGGTGGTGTTGCTGACACTTCCCTACCCCTCCTCTGATGGGTTATGCCCCCACAACCTGCCCAGGTGCTCTGTGTCTTGCTCAGGCCTCTGTGTTCCTGCCTGGGAGGTGGCCCTGCCCAGATGTAATGTGACCTGCCCAGGAGGCTGTCCTCCCAGCATTCCTTGACCCATAGACCCATCCTTTAGTCTAGCCAGGGTCCTGCCTTTGCCATGAACTCTCTGAACCCCAGGATCACCTTTGCATGCCATGGTCTCCCCATCTTGTTCTATCCTTTAGTTGTTCCTGTCCTGCCCCTAGTACTTCAGTGCCTGTGTCCTGCCTTTGGGTCCAGTCTCCATGTCCCCCTGTGACAGGCACACCCATTGCAAAGCTTGCTCCTCACAGTAGCTGGACTTGCTTTGTCATGTCATCCTAAATATCACTGGTCTAATGTGTGGACCATCTTCAAAGCAAAGTAAATTTATTATTGAAGTATGTATATGTCACCATATACATCCCTGCAGGCACTCAGTGGAACAAAGTAATAAAAAAGAATCAATCAGTAAATATATATAATGACACAAGAAGATAAATTGTGTAAGGAAATGCTAGACATATAATCCTGAGAATGTGAATAGTAGAGTCATTGAAAGTGAGGTTATGGAAACAATTCAGAGCTGGGGTGAGTGAAGTTATCCTTGCTGGTTCAGGAGCCTGATGTTTGAAGGGTAATAACTGTACCTGAACCTGGTGTTGTGGGACCTGATGTTTGAAGGGTAATAACTGTACCTGAACCTGGTGGTGTGGGACCTGATGTTTGAGGGGTAATAACTGTACCTGAACCTGGTGGTGTGGGACCTGATGTTTGAAGGGTAATAACTGTTCCTGAACCTGGTGGTGTGGGACCTGATGTTTGAAGGGTAATAACTGTACCTGAACCTGGTGGTGTGGGACCTGATGTTTGAAGGGTAATAACTGTACCTGAACCTGGTGGTGTGGGACTTGAAGCTCCTGACAACTGATGGTGGTAGTGAGAAGGGGGCACAGCGTGAATGTTCGGGGCTGTTGATGATGGTTGCTTCCTTGATCCTGCCCTTCAAATAGAACCATTGAACCTCAACAAGATGTCAGTTCGGGGTCTCAGCAAGGAGGGCAACAGACACTGAACACCAACTTGCCAGTGTTGCTGTCAGTGTTGACTGACTGGTCGAAGAGAATCCCACCTGAGCACCCACAGCAAATGACCAAAGCTGCCATTGTGGCCATTTAACCTGTAACTGGCCTTGCAGCTACCGTTGACTACAGTACGACTACTGGAGGGTTGAAGCTCCAGGGATCCGAGAACAAGACAGGTGATATCTGGGCAGAAACAAGAGCAAATCGCACATAAGGTGCTGGAGGACCTCAGCTGGCCAGGTAGCATCTCTGAAAAAAAAAAGTACAGTCCACATTTCTGGCCAAAACCCTTTGGCAGGACTGGAGAAAAACAAAATCAAAGGAATAGCTTTAAAAACTGGGGGGAGAGGAGGAGAACCACCAGCTGATAGAACAAACCTGGAGGGGTGGGATGAAGTAAAGAGCTGGGAAGTTGACTCTGTAGATGCTGCCTGACCTGTTGAGTTCCTCTAGCATTTTATGTGTGGTATCTGGGCAGAATGGGAACTCCATGCTTTTGGTGATTGGTGGAGAATTCCAAAAGTACCTTGGAAATTCCATCCAGATTCAGATTCATTTAATCATAACATGTGCATCAAAACATCTCCTCCACGATCTCCCTCAGCACAGGTGCACCACAAGGCTATGTGCTTAGCCCCCTGTTCTAATCACTTTGCACATGACTGCGTGGCGAAGCACAGCTCCAATGCCATCCAAGTTTGCTGATGCCACCACTGTCATTAGTCACATCAAAGGTGGTGACGAATCAGCATATAGAAGGGTGATTGAAAACCTGGCTGAGTGGTGCCATAACAACCACCTCTCACTCATTGTCAGCAAGGCCAAGGAACTGATTATTGACTTCAGGAGAAGGAAACCAGAGGTCCATGATCCAGTCCTCATCAGGAGATCAGAGGGGGAGAGTTCAGCAACTTCAAATACTTAGGTGTTTTTATTTCAGAGGACCTGTCCTGTGCCCAGCACATAAGGGCAATTATGAAGAAAGTACATTGGCGCATCTAATTTCTGAGGATTTTGCGATGTTTTGGCATAACATCTGAAACTTTGATAAACCTCTGAGGATGTGTGGTGGAGAGTATACTGACGGGCTGTGTCACAACCTGGTATGGAAACACCAATGCCCTTGAATGGAAAATCCCTCAAAAAGTAGTGGATATGGCCCAGTCCATCAGGGGTAAAGCCCTCCCAACATCGAGCCCTCCCACATCTACATGAAATGGTGTCACAGGAAAACAGCAGCCATCATCAGGGAACCCCGCCACCCAGGACATGTTCTCTTCTTGCTGCTGCCATCAGGAGGAAGGTACAGAAGTCTCAGGGCTCACACTGCCAGGTTCAGGAACAGTTATTACTCCTCAGCCATCAGGTTCTTGAACCAGAGGGAATAACTTCACTCGCCCCATTTTTGAAATGTTCCCACAACCTATGGACTCACTTTCAAGGATTCTTCATCTCATGTTCTTGATATTTATTGCATATTTATTTATTATTTTTCTTTTTGTATTTATATAGTTGTTATCTTCTGCACAGTGGTTGAACAGCCAAGTTGGTGCGATCTTTCATTTATCAAGTATCTCTGCAACAAACTGAATCTCAGGGTTGCATATGGTGATCAAATGTACTGTAATAATAAATTGACTTTGAACTTTGAACAACAGAACAGTAACAACAAAGCAACAACAGTAAGTCACTGTCCACTCTCCTGTCCTACCAGATTCCTTCTTCTTCAGTCCTTTACCTCTTCCACCTACCACCACACAGCTTATTTCTTCATTCCCTTTTCCCTACCCACCCACCTTCCTTCTCACCTAGTCTCACCAATCACCTTTTAGCATTTTGCCTTCCACTCCCCACCTCCCCAACCTTCTTATTCTGGCTGTTTCCCCTTCCTTATCCAGCCCCAAGGAAGAGTCCCAGTCCGAAATGTTGACCGTTTATTGCTGTCCGTAGATGCTCCCTGACCTCCTGAATTCCTCCAGCAGTCTGTGTGTGTTGCTCTCAACAGTAAAACAAGCCACTTTCTTGCCTTCCACCCACTCACACACACAGGCAATCCTCCATCCCAGGACAGACCACCTCCGGACCTCCAGACTCCAGTGGACCCGTGGACTAGCAGACGTTGGACCCCTGACTCCCCCCGTGGACTAGCAGACATTGGACCCCTGACCCCCCCAGTGGACCCGTGGACTAGCAGACATTGGACCCCTAACCCCCCCCCCCAGTGGACTAGCAGAGATTGGACCCCTGACTCCCCCTGTGGACTAGCAGACATTGGACCCCTGACCCCCCCCAGTGGACCCGTGGACTAGCAGACATTGGACCCCTGACACCCCCAGTGGACCCGTGGACTAGCAGACATTGGACCCCTGACACCCCCAGTGGACCCGTGGACTAGCAGACATTGGACCCCTCACCCCCCCAGTGGACCCGTGGACTAGCGGACATTGGACCCCTGACTCCCCCCAGTGGACCCATGGACTAGCAGACATTGGACACCACGCCCCCCCCAGTGGACCCGTGGACTAGCAGACATTGGACCCCTAACTTCGCCAGTGGACCCGTGGACTAGCAGACGTTGGACCCCTGACCCCCCCAGTGGACCCATGGACTAGCAGACATTGGACCCCTCACCCCCCCAGTGGACCCGTGGACTAGCAGACATTGGACCCCTAACTTCGCCAGGGGACCCGTGGACTCACAGAAATTGGACCCCTGACCCCCCCAGTGGACCCGTGGACTAGCAGACATTGGACCCCTAACCCCCCCAGTGGACCCGTGGACTAGCAGACATTGGACCTCTGACCCCCCCCCCCCCAGTGGACCCGTGGACTAGCAGACATTGGACCCCTAACTTCGCCAGTGGACCCATGGACTCACAGACATTGGACCCCTGACCCCCCCCAGTGGGCCCGTGGACTAGCAGACATTGGACCCCTGACCCCCCAGTGGACCCGTGGACTAGCAGACATTGGACCCCTGACCCCCCTCCAGTGGACCCATGGACTCACAGACATTGGACCCCTGACCCCCTCCGTAAACAGCAGGAGAAAGGCCTTGAGAGGGATAATAAGTCAATATGGTGGAACGGTGGACCAGACTTGATGGTCTAATTCTGGTCTGAAGTCGTATGACCTTACTCACTCTTAGGACCAGGGCTTCCACCTTCGTTTCCTGGGCAGTCATAGAGAAGAGTGCACCAGTGAGGATCTCCGAAGAGACAAGTCATAATCGATGCTACTGGCGACTTTAAGAACTTGGCTTGGAATGGATCTTTGAGTCTTCCTATCTGGACAGCTGCAAACAGCTGGAAATTCCAAATCACCTCTGCAACCCTCATATCAGTCTCCACCACAGTTCCTAGAATTACAACATACCGTAGAACATTACAACACAATTCGGGCCATTTGGCCCAGAACATTGTTCAACTTTTTACCTACTCTAAGATCGATGTATGCAGCCCTGCCTTTACATACCATACCCTCTTTTCACTGCTATCTTTGGGAAGGAGGTATAGGAGCCTTAGGCCCCACACCACCACACTCAGGATCTGTTATTACCCCTCAACCATCAGGCTCCTGAATCAATGTGGACAACTTCACTCACCTCGACTCTGAACGGATTCCACACCTACAGACTCACTTTCAAGGATTCTACAATTCATATTCTCAATATCATTTATTTATTTCTTATATTTGTACTGTTTGTCTTCTTCTGCATATTGGTAATTAGTTTTTGTTTACGTGTAGATTTTCTTTAATTCTATTATATTTCTTGTTCTACTGTGAATCCGCTGCCCGTTACACTGCTGGGGTTTAGGGCAGCAATGAAGGTCCTCCATCCCTGGCGGTGTTCAGGGCTTCCTTCATCGTGTCAATAGCCTCCTCTCGGTGTTCACTACTGTCAGTCATTCAAGTCCCGGGTGGAGACTCAGGAATACCGTCGCACTCAGATGTAGAAGGATTCTTCATGGCTGTTTCCGTAACAGTTTTGCTTGGCCAATCGGGGTTGTTAACCCTGAGCTGAACTGGTGGTCCTCTCTGAATCTGTCCTCTACCCTTTGACCTGTCTGGCCTGGGTGACCCTACCAAGAGCCAAAGCATGAAGCCCTGACTCCAGCGCTCTCCGGGTCATTGAGACACGCAAGCCTCCAAACCCTACAACAAGGTTGTGGTCCTCTTGGATGTCTGCTGTGAACGCCTGCAAGAAAATGAATCTCATGGTGGCATATGGTAGCATTTATGTATTTTGATAATAAATTTACTTTAAACTTTGAGATTTGATTTTTCTTTCATCCATGTGCCTACCTAGGAGTCTCTTAAATACGCCGAATGTATCAGCCTCTACCAACACCACTGTCAGGGTGTTCCACACACCCACCACTCACAGTGCAAAAGACCGACCTCTAACATTTCCTTTCCTTCTATATTCTTCTCCAATCATCATAAACTATGCCCTTTGTATCGAGGGCTTCTTGGAATTCTGTTTCATGTGGTGCTGGGATTATCACAGAGCTCCCATTTCGATTTTCACACAATCACAGTTGCAGGAAAACACTGAGTGATTTGTACTGCTGGGAGATTGCCCACAGATATCAAACTATTTCTCTGCACATGAGTCAGAATCTAGTAATTGCATTCCAAGGCATGATGCTTAGCTGCTTCCACTCCGCTTCTGACCAGCAAGCGGCTAAACTCTGAGTGACCTCACCCGGAGTTTACTCAACAATGTTTACTCTTCCCCGGTCTTATGATAGCAGACGTGTTTTTGCCGTGGAATCATCCTCTCTGATCTATGATCCTGCAAGAACTTGGCTTTCCATTAGCTCTGAGCTCGTGATCACAAGCACTTCCTGTCACTGAGTCTTCTGCGGCCAAGCCTCAGGCTCTGGTATTTCCTCCCTACCTCTCTGTATTCCCTCTTGAGGTCTTTCCTACCCTGCGTTCTACAAAGTACCCAGGACGTGTTCAGGGAGTGGTGTCTCAGAAAGGCAGCGTCCATTATTAAGGACCTCCGGCACCCAGGACGTGCCCTTTTCTCATTGTTACCATCAGGTAGGAGGTTCAGAAGCCTGAAGGCACACACTCAGTGATCAGGGACAGGTTCTTCCCCTCTGCCATCCGACTTCTGAATGGACATTGAACCCGTGAACACGACCTCACTTTTTTAATATACTGTATATTATTTCTGTTTTTTGCACAATTTAAAATCTATTCAATATACGTATACTGTAATTCATTTACTTACTTATCATTATAATTTTATTATTATTTTTGCTTCTTCTATATTATGTATTGCATCGAATTGCTGCTGCTAAGTTAACAAATTTCGCAACACGTGCCGGTGATAATAAACCTGATTCTGATTCTTTTCCAATGATCTGGCCGTGTGATTCCCAATGCATTCAAAGGCTCTCTGTCAAATTGTAGAGTCTTATAGTATTCAGCACAGAAACAGGCTCTTCGGCCTAACTCAAAAATGCTCTTCCAGGTATTCATCTAAGAGGTTCTGTAGATGCTGGAAATCCAGAGCTACACACTCAAAATTTTGGAGCAGAGCAGGCAGCAACTTGGAAATGAATTACCAGCTGGTGTCTGAAGGCCTTCAGTGGGCGAGTTTCCACACATGTACAAGATACAGTTAGAAAATTGTAGGCATGCTGTGTTGGTGCTGGGTGCCAGGCAACATTTGCAGGCTGCCCCTAACACAATCCTCGGACAGTTTGCTTGTCATTGATGTAAGCAACATGCTTCATTGCATGTGTGATTGTTGATGTCGCATGCGACAGATAAAAATTGAGCTAATCTTTGAACAGCCTGAGGAGAGCACACCCCCCCACCGGGGCAAAACTTAACACAGGATCAATCCGTAACGCGCAGTGTTCTCCAGTCATTTCCCTCAGCCCATCAGCACCTCTGACAGATATGAAGACAGAAGGCATGGCTTTGCCTGAGGAAACGTGATAAATTATGATTAACAATTTAAATTACTGCGGGCTACTAAAGCCGGAGGAAGTGACAGCCTGTAATAAAGCCACGTTTTACATTAAAGGATGTGTCAGTTAGTGATTTTATTTAGCTTTTAAAGTACGAAACTGTCAGCACGCGTTAAGAGTGCGTTGAACTCGCTGAATTCACATGAAATCAATGGCTGAAAGGATTTAATCCAAAGGGACAAATCTCGGATGCAGGGGTGGCTTGTGAGGCCAGATCCTGTCAGCTGTTCACGTGTAATTTTGCTCCCTGCATCTTAAACAAAGGGCACTCTACTCTCAGCTCACCCCCATCAACAAACTGCCTTTACGTAACACCATTAGAAAATCTTCCAGCAGTTTTCAGACCACGTTTGGAATATTGTGAGCTGTTTTAGGCCACAACACTTTTGTTTATAATTGCTCATTATCAAATACCAGGGAAAATCAAAGCTCTTAGAAACTTTTGGGGGAGCGGCTTGGCCGGTTCAATTGGTACCTTTGATGTCAGAGAAATGTATACAACTTACATCCTGAAATTCTTTTTCTTCGTAACCATCCACGAAAACGGAGGAGTGCCTTGAAGAATGAATGACAGTTAAACGCTAGAACCCCGAAGCCCTCCCAGCTCCCCCTTCCACGCACAAGCAGCAGAGAAGCAACGACCCCTCCCTCCCCCACCAGCAAAAAAACCTCAGCGCCCTCTACTCAAGCGTGCAGCAAAGGATCAATACAGACACAGACCTGCAGTAGCCCAAAGACTACTCGTTCACCCAGTAATTTGACATACCACAGGCTCTCTCTCTCCCTAATGAGGAAAAAAGAGGTGTCCCTGTTTCACAGCGAGAGGGGAGACATAACAAACAACTCGCTGATCTACGATGTTAAAAGGCTGTTGCGTCCCTTTTTCCAAGCTCTGCGCCCAGAGAGTCGGCCCTAGAGGGGCTCAGGCCTCCGGACGCACAGCTAACCCGCTGCTCCCGATGTTCCGTGTTCTCCCACGATGCCTCAGTCAGGGGCACCGGCCTTGAACCAGCCCGTCTCCTGAGCCACGGAAATCCGGCACCTGAAGGCGCACTCGTCTTCCAGGCCGCGTCCTTGGGATATCGGAAAAGGGGCCGGTCTCGAGGGCCTCAGAGCAGGTCCCATTTCCGCAAAGAACCGAAGTCAGAGTGTAACTCCAGGTCAGGGTCTTCAAAAGAATCCTGAAAAGGAATAAAAGAAATCTCAAAGATAGAAGTAGAGCTGTTTCTGAAGATGCGAGCAAAGAAGTCGCCGTTTAGCGCCATCTTGACTTTGCTCCGTCCTCCGAGTCGTCAAGAACAGTTTTAAGAGCAGGGCTTGTTGTTTGCTTGGGATGGCACAGGAATGTGGTGGTTAGTGGAAAGATGTTACGGTGCCAGCGGCCCGGGTTCAATTCCGGCTACTGTCAATAAGGTTCTCTCTGTGACCATGTGCGTTCCCCCCAGGTGCTCCAGTTTCCACCCACATTCCAAAGACAAACAGATTAGCAGGTTAATTAGTCACACAGGTGTAATTGGGTGGACCTGTTCCCATGCTGTATCTCTAAATAGATAAATATAAACACGAGTCCCAGACTGTCACCGGGGTTTGTCGAGGTAAACTAACAACCTCAGGGTTAGCAATGGGCTGGTTCCCAGCAGGCTGCGTGTCAACGGTTAACATGGGTGGGTCCCTGTGGCCTCACTGTTTTGCTTTCTTTGTAGATCGTCCTCAGCAAAGCAGAAAGCCCTGCACCATCGCCTTCCTCCCTGAGACAGTTCAGGGTATGATGAACCAGTTCTCACCGAGGGGGGTCAGCGGTGGAGAGGGCGAACAGCTTCAGATTCCTGAGCATCAACATATCAGAAGGCCTCCCCATGTCTCGGTGTATTGATCCAATCATGAAGAGGGCTCGCCAGGGGCTCTACGTCACCAGAGACTCTGGCAATTATTTACGGATGTACCTTGTCAAGTCAAGTCAACTTCTATTGTCATTTCGACCATAACTGCTGGTACAGTGCATAGTAAAAATGAGACAACGTTTTTCAGGACCATGGTGTTACATGACACAGTACAAAAAACTAGACTGAACTACGTAATTAAAAAAAAACACAAAGAAAGCTACACTAGACTACAGACCTACACTGGACTGCATAAAGTGCACAAAAACAGTGCAGGCATTACAATAAATAATAAACAGGACAATAGGGCAAGGTGTCAGTCCAGGCTTCGGGTATTGAGGAGTCTGGTAGCTTGGGGGAAGAAACTGTTACATAGTCTGGTCGTGAGAGCCCGAATGCTCCGGAGCCTTTTCCCAGATGGCAAGAGGGAGAAGAGATTGTATGAGGAGTGCGTTGGGTCCTTCATAATGCTGTTTGCTTTGGGGATGCAGCGTGTAGTGTAAACGTCCGTGATGGCAGGAAGAGAGACATTCATTGGAGAGCATTCTAACTGGTTGCATCACCATCCGGAAAGGAGGGGCCTCTGCACAGGATCAGGAAAAGCTGACAAGGGTTGTAGACCCAGCTAACTCCATCCTGGGCACTAGCTTCCTCAGTGTTGAGTACACCTTCAGAAGGCCTCAGGAAAGTGGCATCCGTCGTTAAGGACCTTCACCATACAGGTCATGTCCTTTTCTTATTACTACCATCAGGGAGGAGGTACAGGAGCCTGAAGACTCACGTTCAACAGTTTAAGATCAGCTTTCTCCCCTCTACCACCAGATTTCTGAATGGACAGTGAACCCATGAACACTACTTCACTACTACTCTTTTGCACCATCTATCTGCCTGTCTGTTCATTTGGTTGTTATTTGTGAGGGTGGGCCAGGCTCTCATGCCTTGGGGCTGCCTGTTGTGGCCGCTGAGGAAGGAGACGCGGGAGCTGGCCTGTGTGCCGCTGGGTTCTGCGCTGGCCAGGGGTCTGACCCTCCCGTCAGTGCTGCCCTCTACAGTTAGCTTGGTGGAAGGCAAGCTGGATTGCGCTGAGGAACGGCTACGGATTTGTTCATGCAGAAACGTGGCTCCAGGACAACATCCCAATGTACAGGCCATGACACTCAGGGACTTGAATTATTTTTAATTTTTTTTCTGTAACTATGTTTTTCTGCTGTCATATGTATTTTTAAAATATATTGTATTGTTTTGTGACTCTGTTTTCCTGCTGTTGTAATTACACGTGCCGTTTGTGCTGTGCGTTGTATGTGACTGTTGGTTCTGTGTTTTGCACCTTGGCTCTAGCGGAATGCTGTTTCGTTTGGCTGTATTCATGTGAATGGTTGAATGACAATTAAACTTGACATTGAACTCGAACTTACTTATTTGTTTGTTTGTTATCTATCCATCTATTTATTTATTTATTGCAATGAACACATGTTTATGTTTTACACAGTACTGTTGCCACAAAACAATTAACTTCGCAACATATACAGTTTGTTCGTTTGTTCGGTGTTGTGTCATATGACGAGTGGGCAGTCGTGGTTTTTCCAAGACCACGGTTGTTCTTGGCAATCTTTTTCCTTACTTCCGGCCAGCCTCTTTACAAGATGGGTGACCCCAGCCATTATCAGAGATTGTCTGCCTGGTGTCAGTGGTCGCATAACCAGGGCTTCTGATATCCACCGGCTGCTCGTACGACCATCCACCACCTGCTCCCATGGCCTCACATGACCCTGGTTGGGGGGCTAAGCAGGTGCTACACCTTGCCCAAGGGTGACCTGCAGGCTAGCGGAGGGAAGGAGCTTCTTACACCTCCTTTGGTAGAGACGTATCTCCGACCCTCCCCCACCCACATACAGATGTGATGAAAGACCATATTGAATAGTTGTTCAGGAGCAGGGACAAAATCCTTCTGCTCTTCTGGACCTTCTGTGTCCATCTAAGCAAGAGGACACCAGGATCTGCAGCATTCCCTCTACAATCCAAAGGAATTTCTGGTTTGGATTACGCCCCCAAGATTCTGGAGGGTGATTTGAAATTTGGACCTTCTGATTTCCTTTAATCAATAAAGAGTAGCTCTCTCTAATTCACTAGATGGTTCATGGTGTAGTGGCATCTGCACCAGACTTTGAGACGAGTGGCCCTGTGTTCAAATCCGACCGGCTCCTTGCACGCTTTCCGTGTTGGGTTGAGCATCGAGTTAGCAACTTGGCCAAGTAAAAAAAAACAAACAAATGCTAAAGAAATGGCAAGGTTGCTGTCCGATGCACCACAGGGTGTGGAGAGGAACAACAACTCTTTAATTAACAATAAACTAATGAGCTAAACTCGGATAATTTCCAAAGAGCTTATTTAAAGGAGAAGCTCTACAGTGTTTTAATCAGTGAAGTATTTATTTTGCACAAAATTTGTTGCGTTTCTCCTACAGTACAATATCAAAGAAAAATTGAGATACATTATTAATTGTTTTTAGCTGCAATGTACCACTTCGTACATGCTTAATTTAGTAAGCAAAAAGTTTAAATAGAACATTAAGCGGTGTGTAAACAGCAATTACTCTGTTAATTTGACAGAGTATCTGGAATAACAAAATGCCTTCTGTAGGTTTAGTGAGGATTTGATAGGTTTTTAAAGATGACTTTCCCAATGAGCTGGTGACCATATTTAGCTGTCTCACCAACGAGACTCCAGGTTCAGATCCTACTCTCTGCTGAGTGAGGTATCTACTATCAGCACGGGTGGACTTTATCTCTGACTTCTCCTCTGCCTGCCAGCTCCTGAGATCCCCACCATCCCTCACCACAAAAATACACATTTCTGTGGCATTTACACCCTGTGTATGCCTACCTACAATAATAAACTTGAATGTGAACTAGAATGTGTGTGAATGTATGTGTCCATGTGTGTGAATGTGTGCGGTCATGCGTGTGAATGTGTGTGTGAACGTGTGCGGACACGTGTGTGAACGTGCATACATGCACATGTGTAGATAAATGTGTGGAAGAACAAAACTTTTGATAAGTTTTATTTAGCTTTTATTTCTGCCTTGATGCATTCTTAATCATTTGTAAGTTATTAAAAATGTAAAGCAACATGCACAAAATTCTGGAGGAACTCAGCAGGCATGTATGGAAATTAATAAACAGTCGACGTTCCAGGCTGAAGCCCTTCATCGGGTCTTGGCCCGAAAGATCGACAGCTAATTTATTTCCATTTTTCCATTTTATTTCCATTGATGCTGCCCGATCTGCTGAGTTCCTCTATCGTCTTGTGTGTGTTGCTCTGGATTTCTGGATATCTCAGTGATACAGTTGGAAGTTCCCACCTGCTTCAAAAGGGCAACATTATACCAGTGCCCAAGAAGAGCAGGGTGAGCTGCCTCAGCGACTATCGTCCAGTAGCACTCACATTGACTGTGATGCTAAGGCAGGACTTGGGGGGCTACTGCACAGGATCAAAATAAACTAGTCAGCTCCATTATGGGCACTGGCCTCCGTAGTATCCAAGACATCTTCAAGGAGCAATGCCTCAAAAAGGTGGTGTCCATCGTTAAGGACCCCCACCACCCAGGACATGCCCCTTTCTCATTGTTACTGCCAGGAAGGAGGTACAGGAGCCTGAAGGCCCACACTCAATGTTCCAGGAGCAGCTTCTTCCCCTCTGCCATCAGATTTCTGAATGGACGTTGAACCCAGAACACTACCTCACGACATTCTTTTTAATTCTGTTTTTGCACTACTTACTTTAATTTAACTATTTAATTACATTAATATACTTACTGTAATTCAGTTACTGTGTGGGTTTCCTCCCAAACTCCAAGAATGTTCAGGTCAGGAGATGAATTGGTCACAGTGGTGGGCTCGTTGGGCCAGTAGGGCCTGTTCCCATGCTAAAGCTCTAAATATATTTTAAAAATTTCTTCCATTGCATGAACTGTCGACTAACAGAACCACTCAGAATGTGTTTAAATTAATCCCTTGACCAACAGGAAGCCAAGTTTTGCACCCAGCCTACCCACACATCAGCGGTCGTCAGGATAACACACAAAATGCTGGTGTAAACCAGCAGGCCAGGCAGCTTCTATGAAGGGGAATAAACAGCTTACACTTCAGGCTGGGACCCTTCATCAGGATGGTGTGTGGGTGGGGTGGGGAGGGAACGGGCTCTGCTCGAGGTCTGGTGACTGCAGGGTGCTCACTCTCTCTCTCAGCAGCTGCCCCTCTGGGTGCAGAGGGGCCTGCAGCAGCACCACAGCCAGCCCAGAGCGGACATTAGATCCAGTACCATTCTTCCCACTTCTCTCTTCCCGCTGGGCTACACAAGGGACAAGAGAGGAAATGGGCATTTTGGTTTCCTAATCTGAAATACTCCCCACAGCACAGAGTTTGCCATTTGCTGGGCTGAAGACCGGCGATAAAGCTGCATGAGCTGGTAGTCACTCTCAGCCGGAGAGTTTGGAGACCATATAGGATCAGATTTAGTTCTCCACCACACTGATAATCTAACACTATGTGACCGCCTGGGTCCATTATCTATCTTCCAGTTGCCTCTTCCCCCCCTCGAGGCTTTCATTCTACGTTCTGCGTTCTGTTCTCATTCTCTGTCTGCTTTTCCCTTGCCTTACCTCTCAATGATTTGAAAGCAAAGTGTTTCACTGTATCTCAGTACATGTGAGCACATTATCAAGGATCTCCACCACCCAGACCGTCCTCTCTTCTTGCTGCTGCCAACCGGAAGAAGGTCCAGGAGCCTCAGGACAGATTCACAAACAGTTATTATCCCTCAACCATCTGGCTCTTGAACCAGAGGGGATAACATCATGCCCCATCACCGAACTGTCCCCATAACCTATAGACTCATATTCAAGGACTCTTCATCTCACATTCTTGATATTTATTGCTTATTTATTATTTTTGCTCAGCTCAAGCTGGTAACCCTGAGGTTTTGGCATAGCCAAGCGCACTCATTTCTGAATTACTAGGGACTTTCAGACTAGTGGTGTTGTGGCTTTCTGGAAATTTACATAAATATCGCCATGTAGCCCGAATTGTTCAGTGCTATTGTGTAGTGACTTTGGGATGATACCAGTTGTTGATATTACTATTGGGACAATGTACACCTGTTCATGTTCCATGGATTTTCAATTTCCTCTTTTAATTCAGCATATTTCTGGTGTTTTTCACATTGTTTTCTGTATATTATGTATGTTTGGAATGGCTACATCTATGATTATTAATAATGTTATTGTTATCTCATTCTATTCAGCATTTGCACAGTTCATTGTCTGTTGCATGTTGGTTGTTTGTCCTGTTGGGTGGGGTCATTTGTTGATTTTATTGTGTTTCTTGTATCTACTGTGATTGCCTGCAAGAAAATTAACCTTGGGGCATCTTTGAACTTTGATCTTCCCCTTCATCTCACCCCACTTTCTCTCTCTTGTCCACTTCTCCTCTCTAAGGATCTTCCTCCTGGCACTCATCGCTGTGGTGGGATAAGTGATGCATCTCCTCCCTCCCCACTATTCAGGGCCACAAACAGTCCTTCCAGGTGAGGCAACATTTCACCTGTGAGTCTGTTGGGGTCACCAACTGGATCTGGAGCTCCCGGTGTGGCCTGCTCTACATCAGTGAGACACAACACAGTCGAGCATCTTCACTCTGTCTGCCAGAAAAGGCAGGGTCACCTGCTGGCCACCCATTTCAATTCAACTTTTCATTTTCACTCGGTTTCTGACCTGTCTGTCCATGACCTCCTCTCCTGCCCAATGGGGCCTAACTCCAGTTGGAAGAGCAGCACTTCATATTCCATCTGGGTAGCCTCCAAACATGGCATGAACGCTGATTTCTCCAACTTCTCCTCCCCCTTCCTCTTATTCTGGCCTCTGCCCCTTCCTTTCCAGTCCTGGTGAAGGGTCTCGGCCTGAAACTTTGACTGTTTATTCCCCTCCATAGATGCTGCCTGACCTTCTGAGTTCCTCCAGCATTTTATGTGACTCTCTTATCTAGGTGCCCAGTCCTTGGGCAGTCCCTTAGGACTGAGAGTGGCTTGCTTCACTCTTGTTTTCCTGGTGCTGGTGAAGCCAATAGGAGAGCTTCAGATCCCTCTGTCCGTGGGGCAGGAGGATCCTTACGGGTGGGTGGTTCATGATAATGCGGCAGGAGGACTCAAGGATTCAAAGATTCAAAGTAAATTTATTATCAAGGGATGTATAAATTATAAACCTTGAGATTTGTCTGCTTACAGGTAGCCACAAAGCAAGAAACCCAAATAGAAAAGAAAGACCTGAAGCCACTGTGTTGAGAAAGGGAGAGAGAGAGAAAACACACAAATCAATAGATGCAAGCCGACAACATTGAGAGCCAGACTGAGTCTGGGGCAATGGACCAGGGCAAACCTCGGTCCCAGCTCATCACACCAGCAGTGCAAATACGGACAGCAGCCGGATCAGTTCACAGCCTCAGCGCCATGGAGAAAGGAATGAGCATTCGCGGGACAGTGAGGAAAATCAGCCCGA